>NC_067424.1:31609926-31804926 GCF_009764475.1 Pristis pectinata
ACATAACTGCAGGTGGTTGGCACTCTGTTGCTGGATTCCAGGTGTGCAGTTGAATTTGCAGCTGGAACAATAATCACAGGAAATCCAGGATTTCAAGCAAGTGGCCTTTGGAAATGATTCAGGTTGTTAATCTGGCCTCCCAACAGTATCACTCACCCCGCAGAAAAAAGATCCATCCCTTGTTTTGGTGATAGGACCGAGATTTGCAAAGGCACAGGAAGAAGTTGTTCTCTGCCGTATCCAGTGGATGATTCTTTGCCTTCCTCATCTAGATTCCAGCATCTGCACTCCTTTGTTTCTCTAGTATTACCGCTTCACTGAAAAGTCACTTCAAGGATGCCCACTTTGAAGAAGTTTTCTGCCTCTCTTCGACAGGAGCTTCGCGAATCCCTGTCTCACTGCTCCACCTCTGCTCTCCGGCTCTTCAACCATGTGCTCACTCTGACTCAGTTCCACAGCCACATGAACTTCCTTGCTCTGTGTCTTGTTCCACGTGGATTCCAGGTCCATTTCCAGGCCTCCCAGTTCAGTTCCAGCCTGGATCTCCAGTACGTTCACTCTATCCATTGTTGCTCTGTCCGGTTCTCCCTCTGTACCCTCCACTCTACCATCTCTGCTACGTGCAGGCATCTTCTGCCCCTCTTTCTCTTCCACAGCTCCTGACGTCGCTCTCCAAGACATGCCCGGGACCATTATTTTTTGTCATTCTCCACCGTACCCAAGCTCTCAATGGCCGATTCTTTGCCTTCCTCACAGCAGTCCTGAAGAAGGGTCCTGACCCGAAATGTTGACCGCCTGCTTTTCTCCACGGATGCTGCCTGGCCTGCTGAGTTCCTCCAGCATCATTGTGTTTTTCATCAGTCATTCTGCCCATTGGGTCCACATCAACTCCAAGGAGAGCAACCCCATTAGTGTCATTGCCTCCTCTTTATTTCCCAATACCCTTACAAGTTCCTCTGTCTCACACAGGTTCACCCTTGTATTCTTTTCCCACTTATCTACAGTAACAGTAAGTTCCAGTAGCTAATTAATGTACCAACACCTCTTTGGAATGGGAGGAAACCAGAGCTACCGGAGATAAACTTGTGGGTCATAGGTAGAATGTGCAAACTCCACACAGACAAGATCTAGATCATGGAGATGTGAGGCAACAGCACTACCTGTTGCACTGCCATCCGAATCTCTGTGGCTTGATCTGTGTTCACATCTCACTCACAGCAAAAGGAAAGCAAAAAAAATGCTGCCCAAATAGAAAGACACGGCACTGGACACAGAACACTGATCCCCCTTCCCTTATACCATCTTTTTCACTAACTTACTGCCTTTTCCCAATTCTTCAACAAAGCAAACAAGCATAGAAAGTTTAAACATTCTGTTGATTTCCATTATTGGTGAAAATTCAGTGCAAAAAAAAAGCTTTTTAAACTAAGATCAGCATATTACAAGGCACAGAAATGTTGGACGTGATCTAAAGGCTTGTTTTCAAAAGTTAGTTTTCGTATCTCAAACCCACTAGAAAATACAGCAACCTAGAAACCTACTTGGCATCTTGCTTGTTGTACTGCCAGAAAGCAGGTGCCAGTGTGCCCAATATGATGGGTGGTGGAAGTACAAACATTCCTCACTAGATATGCTGCTCCTGCCTGCTGTACTGGTAATGACAGGGGATTAGTGTACAGGCTAAACAGTTTACTTTAAGTTAAATATATTGGTGGCCTTTGTTACAGCAAGATCTTATGTAAACTTAAGGAACAGAACCTTATCTTCCATCTGGGCATGTTGCAGCCTTCTGGACTCAAAATCAAATTCTATAACCTCAGGGAACTCTCTTTCTTTGTCCATTGTCAGAACCAGCCATTTCTGCTCTAAGTCTTCCATCTGTGATATTAATTCAGTTTTATTCTCTCCGTTAGTACAGCATGACCTGCATTTTGCACCTTTTACTTTCTGTTGTGTTTTCAGCCTCTTCCTGCCTTCATTTTCTCTCTCTAACTGTCTCTGTTAACCCTGTGACCAGGTAATTCTCCACAACTTATCCACACAACAGCCCTGACCTCACCCCATCAGAGACATTTTCTTTGTCCTATCCATCCCTCACCCACCCTCCCTGCAGCTGAAAGCTAACGTATCTTGAGAGAAGTTAGCTTTCTCCAGTTCTGATGAAGGGACTTTGACCTAAAACATTATCTCATTTTTCTTTCTACCGATGCTGCCTGGCCTATCGAGTCTTTCGGGTATTTTCTATTTTAATCTAAGCATTTTATAGGACACCAGAAAGCTTCTACTGGGCCCCTTCTTGAACATGAGACACCATTAAAAAAAAAATCAGGCTGGGAAAACAATATTCACACAGGACCTGGCCCCCAGCACTTAAAGCAACTGCTACCAAAATGTAAGTCTTGAAAAACTGCTTCACAATTTCTAGCTGGAAGGATGAGTAATGGCCTGTGATCTCTCCAGAAGGTCCTGTGGAACATTTCTGATCTCCACTCAGTCCCCTCCTGATCTCTCCCACTGCACACCTCAATACCTTTCCAGATTCCCCCTCTCTCCATGCTTCCATGAGATGCTCTGTGGCATTAAAAATGGGCTGAAATTTAAGTGTGATTCTTCAATGAAGTGCTTCACAATACAGAGCAAGTATCTGCAACTCGCCGATGTAACTTAAGTAAGGCCTGGTGTTCAATATCTAGTGGATCGCATTCAGATGCAGCGATCACTTCCTGCACCCAGCTTGTGTCAGGAGGCAGGCGCGACCCACGTTCACCCTTAGCTTGTCCAAACTAAAAAGAGATAGACGTTAATCAAATCAGAGCAGAAGGAATAAAGGAAGGTAACAGCTGTACAAGACTACTCACTGCTGGTAAAGTCAAGGGAACTGTTTGGTAATTGGGCTTTCTCTCAACAACTTTTATCTTGTACACCATTTAAATAGTTGACTTGAGTTAAAGTGGAATTTGCATGATTTAAACAGATTAGTGTCCTACAGGTCCAAAGAAGTTGCCATACTATTTCACATCTGAGATGCTATACACATTATGTTTTCCTATCCAAGCTCAAGCTTACTATCACTCAATTCAGATTAAACAGGCTGTTAAGTTTATACACAGCAGAAGTGTTTATGCAGAAAAAAAAATAGATTTTAGCAAGTAACAAAGTCTGCTTCATTTACATTTCATTTAAATGATTAAAAATAATAATTCAAAATTTTAGCAGCTCATTCCAGAATTAGTTCTTTCATCCTATGCTGAATGCTCTGTTGGAAACTTTTCTCCAGATCTTCCTAATACGTCCCGTGTGGAAACAATTGATCATACCAGAGCTCAAGTATCTCAGGGAGTGTCTATTAACTGCTGTATAATCCTAAAGCACAGATTTTGACAAACAGATCATGCAAGTTATTTCTAAATAGCCAGAAGATATTAACTGATGTACAGTCAGAGTGCAAACAGCAAACCTTTGGTGCAACCTCAAGCTGAACTCTTATAAAAGATGTGAGTCTATTAAATTATTACGGAATGTCGATACTACATCGTCTCGGTTGTAAATTCTGTGCTATTTAATCTATTTTCTGTGTTTACTGCTGTAGTAGGCATGTTACTGTTCATTAGGTTGTTTGTTTATTGACCTCTTTTGAAAGTCTAAACACAATATAGACATGGGAATTTAAACCGATGTGAAACTTAGCATTCAGAAGTATTGTTTTTGCTTTCACCTTATTCCCTAAATCCACAAACTTCCACTAATGCCTCAAGCATCATTACCAATGTACACAAAAAATAATTTTACTATTTGTCTTACTAGTGTAACTTGTGTTAAAAAAGCACAATTTACAGGTTTCTGTTCTCTCAAAGCTCCTCAAAAGTCTAAATCCATCTTCTCCTGTTGACCCAGAGCAAAGTATTCTTCCTTAGATTGAGTCATAGTCTAATTTCAATTTCCATGAAACCAAGCCAGGTTCCTCCACGAGAGAAATATATCCTCAGACGGCTGAATATATTGTTTCCCAGACAGCAGGAAAAAGGGTCACTTTTAAAACCCACTGCTTACTGTAGTCAATATTAATTCATCTATCAACATCACATCAACAGTGAAAGTGCCAAGAGAGGAATATTTCTTTGAAGCACTTACAATCCAAAATATTCTTCCAGGTTTCAACGGTTTAATCTTGATGGCCTGACCTGACCTCCGCCCCTTTCTGTGTGGAGTTTGCACATTCTCCCTGTGAGTGCGTGGGTTTCCTACCAGTGCTCAGGTTTTCTCCAACATCCCAAAGACATGGCCCAGTAAATTTCCCCAGTGTGTAGGTGAGTGGTAGAATCTGGGTAGCTGACAAGATGGCGGGGGGGGGGGGAGTGGTGGGGTGCAGAGGAAAGAAAATGGGATTAGTGCAGGAGTGGCCTAAGTGGATGGTTGATGGTTTTCCTGTAGGGCCTGTTTCCATGCTGCATGACTTGGACTCTATTTCAATCCAAGGAAGAGGACTTGGCCCTGTGTCAACAGGAGAAGATGGATTTAGATTTTTGAGAAAATTTGAGAGAACCGAAACCTGTTTAACACAAATTGTGCCAGCTAGACAAATTTTGCTGTGGGGTTCCACGGTGTTAATTTCTGCCCCCATTGGGAAATATGGGTAATTGTTAAGAAATGAAGCAGCAACAACAAAATGATGCAGGAGTTGAAACGCATACATTGCCAGAGGCTTCAATGACATTAAGAATTCACAGAGGAGCATGCTGTTCATGCTTTGATTTTTATAAAAATGGTTCGCTTTATTTGCTATGGCAATTCGGTTTATTCTTTTCTAACCTCCCCTTTAATTTTTTTTTCTGTGATTATCTTAAACGCACCTCCTTGTGTTTCCCTCAGTTTCTCAGCCAGTGAAGACAATCCATCACCATGATCATAACCTTTCATAATCCTGAAGGAATAAAAAGAATTTGCAGTGCTTTGTTGAATAAACATGTTGTGACTTCAGTTTGATTGCACAGAACACTAGTCTGCTGTTAACTGTAATGAAATTATGTCATTTACATATAAATTATTGAAGCAAAAAGAGATGCAAGAACTTTCATTCAGGCCAGGTACAGTGCACAGACTACATATCAAGATAGCAGTCTATTTGGTATGACACTAGTTTAATACACACAGTTTATTACACATATTGTCTTAATATATGGATCTCATATTGTTGAATACTTTATCACTTCTCCCATATTTTAGTAAATATACAAATTAGGATCAAGAGTAGACCACAGCCCCTGAAGTCTGCTCTGCCCTTTCATAAGATCCTGGGTGATCTGACCAGAACATCATAATTTATACCATACTCTCCACTGTGAAGAATAGCTGTGGATTTCTCCTTAAAATACATTTGTTTTGTTTTCCACTAAATTACTGCCATGACACAAACTATCCAGAACCAGAATTTGAGTATTTCATGCTTTGTTTTCTCTTGGTCTTGAACTCCCAAATCTTGAATTATGGTTCTTTGTGTTCATCTAAGTTCTAATAAAATCTGCTGAGGGTTTCTGCCTTCAAATTTTTCAGGCAGGATTCCAGACCCTGCTATACATTGAGTGAAATCATTTATTTTTTTCCAGCTTGCCTCAAATCCTTCCACGAGTTACTTTAAAGCTACAGTATGCCCCATAATTACTAACCTTTCTGCTAATGGAAACAGGTCCTTGGGGATCCACGTATGTGCGAATGAAAATTGTCTCAGTGACTGAAAGCAAAGGATAATGGTTGATAGGAATTTTAGTGACTGAAGGGCTTTGTGCTGTGGGGTTCCACAAGGCTCAATTCTACTCCCTTTGCTTTGGGTGACAAATGTAAAGACAGGGGTCACAATTTAAAAGTTGTCAGTTATACCAAAATTGGCAGTGTGGTTGATCGTGAAGAATATTTCAGGTGACAGGAAGATCCAATGGACTGGATGGGTGAGGACCAAGGTGGTAAATAATGTTCAATCAAACAAGCTAATGCATTTGGGGAGGGAATATAGGACAAGGGAATACAAAATAAAGGGTCAAATATGAAGAAGTAAAGAAAGACAGAGAGATCTTTGAGTGAGTGCCCACAATTCACTGAAAGGACAGGAAAATAATGTTGTTAGGAAGATATCCGGAACATTTGCTTTCATTAGCCAAGATACAGAATACAAGAACAGGGAGATTATGCAAGAATTGTACAAACCATCAATCAGTACACGGTGTACTTAGAATATGGTGTACTGAAATTTATTTTGTATTCCCTTGTCCTATATTCCCTCTCCAAATGCATTAGCTTGTTTGATTGAACACTATTTACCACCTTGGTCCTCACCTAACCAGTCTATTGGATCTTCCTTAGAATATGGTGTACAATTCTCATCACCACATTATAATGTGGGGTGGATTTAGACTGAGGTTTCAGAGGTACAAGTCCAGCACTTAACCCATGGCAAAGCATAGTGTGCCATATTGTACTGAAAGAGTAAACCGTGAGTCATACACACACAATAAAAAAATAAATCCTACGACTTCAAGAACAACATATTTGCTTGCAATGTCAAATTTGAATTAGATCAGTCAACTCTTAAAATTTACTTCGGATTAGAATTTGCAAGTTTCCTTCCTGTATCAAATTAGACATATGTGAGAACAACCAGATTAGAGTTAGTCAGATTTATAGCATCTCCTGGTGAATGTCTCTCTCACTTGGCTAATAGTCACTTTGCCATGTTTGGTAAAGAAAGTCATCTCAAGTCAGAGCAACTTTAATTCTACTGACTCAGGTACATAATATATTAAACATCTGACTAAAAACGTAAAAGAGTTGTGAAGAATGAGCAGTTTAATAAATAGAAAAGGAAGATGACTTGGATGACTCAGGGACAGGAATGGTTACTTCAAGTGCTGGGTTTTAGATGTTTCAGCGGGAGGCAAAAAAGGTGAGGGAGTGGCACTGTTGATCAGAGATAGTGTCACGACTGCAGAAAAGGTGGACGTCATGGATGGACTGTCTATGGAATCTCTGTGGGTGGAGGTTAGGAACAGGAAGGGGTCAATAACTTTATTGAGTGTTATTTATAGGCCACCCAATAGTAACAGGGATATCGAGGAGCAGATAGGGAAGCAGATCCTAGAAAGGTGTGACAATAACAGTTGTTGTGATGAGAAATTTTAATTTCCCAAATATCCATTGGCATCTCCGTACAGTGAGGGGTTTAGATGGGGTGGAGTTTGTTATGTGTGTTCAGGAAGGATTCTTGACACAATATGTAGATAAGCCTACAAGAGGAGTGATTGTGCTTGATTTGGTATTGGGAAATGAACCTGGTCAGGTGTCAGAGCTCTCAGTGGAGAGCATTTTGGAGATAGTGATCATAATTCTATCTCCTTTAAGATAGTATTGGAGAGAGATAGGAAGAGACAGACTAGAAAGGTGTTTAGTTGGAGTAAAGGGAATGATGAGGCTCTCAGGCAGGAAATTGGAAGCTTAAATTGGGAACAAATCTTCTCAGGGAAAAGTACGGAAAAAATGTGGCAAATATTCAGGGGATATGTGTGTGGAGTTCTGCATAGGCATGTTCCAATGAGACAGGGAAGTTACGATAAGATACAAGAACCGTGGTGTACAAAGGCTATAATAAATCTAGTCAAAAGAAAAAGTAAAGCTTACAAAAGGTTCAGAGAGCTAGGTAATGTTAGAGATCTGGAAGAGGTTAACAGGAAGGAGTTTAAGAAGGAAATTAGGAGAGCCAGAAGGGGCCATGAGAAGGCCTTGGCAGGTAGGATTAAGGAAAACCCCAATACACTCTACAAGTATGTGAAGATTAAGAGGATAAGATGTGAAAGAATAGGACCTATAAAGTGTAACAGTGGGAAAGGGTGTATGGATCTGGAGGAAATAGCAAAGGTACTTAATGAATACTTCAGTATTCACTATGGAAAAGGATCTTAGTGATTGTAGTGATGACTTGCAGCATACTGAAAAGCTTGAGCATGTGACTATTAAGAAAGAGGAGGTGCTGGAGCTTTTGGAGAGCATCAAGTTGGATAAGTCGCTGGGACCAGATGAGATGTACCCCAGGCTATTGTGGGAGGCGAGGGAGGAGATTGCAGAGCCTCTGGTGATGATCTTTACATCATCAATGGAGACGGGAGAGGTTCTGGAGTATTGGAGGGTTGCATATGTTGTTCCCTTATTCAAGGGAGGGAGTAGAGATAGCCTGGAAAATTATAGACCAGTGAGTCTTACCTCAGTGGTTGGTAAGCTGATGGAGAAGATCCTGAGAGGCAGGATTTATGAACATTTGGAGAGGTATAATATGATTAGGAATAGTCAGCATGGCTTTGTTGAGGGCAGGTCCTGCCTTACGAGCCTGATTGAATTTTTTGAAGATGTGACTAAACACATCGATGAAGGGAGAGCAGTAAATGTAGTGTATATGGATTTCAGCAAGGCATTTGATAAGGTACCACATGCAAGGTTTATTGAGAAAGTAAAGAGGCATGGGATCCAAGGGGACATTGCATTGTGGATCCAGAACTGGCTGGCCCACAGAAGGCAAAGAGTGGTTGTTGAAGGGTCATATTCTGCATGGAGGTTGGTGACCAGTGGTGTACCTCAGGGATCTGTTCTGGGACCCTTACTCTTTGTGATTTTTATAAACGACCTGGATGAGGAAGTGGAGGGGTGGGTTAGTAAGTTTGCGGATGACACAAAGGTTGGAGGTGTTGTGGATAGTGTGGAGGGCTGTCAGAGGTTACAGCGGGACAAAGATAGGATGCAAAGCTGGGCTGAGAAGTGGCAGATGGAGTTCAACCCAGATATGTGTGAAGTGGTTCATTTTGGTAGGTCAAATATGATGGCAGAGTATTGTATTAATAGTAGGACTCTAGGCAGTGTGGAGGATCAGAGGGATCTTGGGGTCCGAGTCCAAAGGACGCTCAAAGCAGCTGCACAGGTTGACTTGGTGGTTAAGGCGGCATATGATGTATTGTCCTTCATCAACCATGGAATTGATTTAGGAGCTAAGAGGTAATACCGCAACTATATAGGACCCTGGTCAGACCCCAGTTGGAATACTGTGCTCAGTTCTGGCCGCCTCACTACAGGAAGGATGTGGAAGCCATAGAAAGGGTGCAGAGGAGATTTACAAGGATGCTGCCTGGAATGCGGAGCATGCCTTATGAAAGAAGGTTGAGGAAACTCAGCCTTTTCTCCTTGGAGCGACGGAGGATGAGGGGGGACCTGATAGAGGTATATAAGATGATGAGAGGCATTGATCAGGTAGATAGTCAGAGGCTTTTTCCCAGGGCTGAAATGGTTGCCACAAGAAGACATAGTTTTAAGGTGCCGGGGAATAGGTACCGGGGAGATGTCAGAAGTAAGTTTTTTTACCCAGAGTGGTGAGTGTGTGGAATGGGCTACCGGCAACTGTGGTGGAGGCGGATAAGATAGGGTCTTTTAAGAGACTTTTGGATAGGTACATGGAGCTGAGAAAAATAGAGGGCTATGGATCTCTTAGGTAGGGACATGTTCGGCACAGCTTTGTGGGCCGAAGGGCCTGAATTGTGCTGTAGGTTTTCTATGTTTCTAAGTTTGGTTAGCTTTACTGCTATCAGACTTTAGAAATTTTACATAAAGATATTATGACACTCTGAGCTTCTTAAATAAAACACAGTATCTATTAGTGGAATTGGGATAGAAAATTCCTTTGATACACTTTAGCGACATAAAGGACACAAAAGCCTGCATCTTGGTGGAAAATGCCAGCAGTTGTGCCAAAATTTCAGTATTCTCCTCCCACAACCCTCATCCCCACTCCGAGATGTCACCTCCACAGGTGTCAGAAGTTCAGGACTCCTACACGAATGCAGAAGTCCTAGACTTTCCAATCATGTTTGCTGGGTTTTGTTGACTGATCTCCAATATAGACCTGCTGCAGGAAAAAATCCATTTATTTCAGTGGAGAGGGATAGCCACAAGGAACCGAGGCAAGTATTAGGTGACTTACACTTATTTTTGGAATTGAGTACATTTAAATATTTTAATTGATTAAAAATAGTCAAACTATTTTTAAAATTGTGCTAGTGTCCCAAATATTGGGAATATTCAGAAGCAGTCAAGTTCTTGGCAAATTTAGAAGTCAGACAAGTCCAGGGTTAGCCAACTGTCAATATTTTTTCTTCAACTGTTTCATGGTTATGGTTAGTTGCCTGACCTCATATGATGGCAACGCAGCACCTAAAGCTCTGACTTGCTATTTACGATTGGGATGACACTGATGGATCTGGCAAAAGTAAGAGCCTGTTTATCATATAGGTTTGCAATGAACGCAGGCAGCTCACTCCTAACATGTTCTTGCCCAGCTTCAGATTTTATAGACACTCCCAGTCACATGATCCAAACAACCCTTTGGCCCAAAAGCTGAACATGTGTAAGGTTGACAATTTAATTCCACTTTTTAATGCAGGTGGATAACAAGTCTGAAAATTCTGCACCAATGCAAAATTTCAAACTGCTGTAATTTTAAGAACATTTGCACTGAAGCAGACCAGTCGGGAAAGATTTGTCTGCGGGAGAGAAATTATACCTGCCAGGTAACATAATAAATCGTCATAGCTTAAGGGGTCTCAAGCTATGTAATAGTTTCTAAGCCATGTTTAATGAATCTCCTGTTCTGACTGCAAGACATGATTGGTACCAAATATAGTCAAAGGACCGTGCCAGCAAATGCTCATCTGATGGAAACTATGTATAAATCCAGCTACAAACTTGGCTCTAACATAGATACTTTGGTAGTTGAGTGGTGTCAGGCATCAACACAAGTGGACTCAGCATATGACTGAATTAAAACAGTACATCAAATCTTCACATAATAATGAAAAATAAAGAATGCATCACATTTCCCTAATCAATGGGTTCTATCTGTTCTACAGCATGTCTACCATCTTACTTCATGCAAAAACTCTTTGAAACTCACACACTTTCAACTGCGTGTGTCCCAGTCCTGTATTATTTCACTCCATTTATAGTCTCAACAGGACTTATGACTATTAAGATAATGTTAGCTCCATTCAGTTTTTGACCTCCCTGGAACATGATGTGCTGTTGGAAGTATCCGGACTGATTGCATCATGGTCTGGTACAACAATTTGAATGTGCAGGAATGCAAGAAGCTGCAAAGAGTAGTGGACTCAACCAAATATATCACAGGCACGTCCCTCCCCACCATCCGTAATACCTACAAGGCGCTTCCTCAAGAAGGCAACATCTATCATCAAAGATCCCCACCATTCGAGCCATGCCATCTTCTCACAGCTACCATTGGGAAAGAGGCACAGAAATCTGAAGTCCCACACCACCAGGTTCAAGAACAGCAACTTGCCTTCAACCGCTTGGTTCCTGAACCAACCTGCACAACCCTGATCACTACCTCAGTATAGCAACACTGTGACCAATTTGTACTACAATGGACTTCATTTTTTTTTGTTCTAGTTACGTTCTTTCTCGTAAAAATTCTGTATAATTTATGTTCATATTTTTTTTCTTGTGAATTGAATGCTGCTTTTCTGATGCTATGTGCCTGTGATGTTGCTGGGAGTAAGTCTTTCATTGCACCTGTGCATATATGTACTTGTGCAGATGACAAACTCGACTGACTTTAAACCACATACATGTTCTAACATATCAGTATTTTACTTCCTGAGTGAAGAGAATTTCCAGCTGGTTACTGTAACTAACACCCGTGCAATCGGCTACTCCTCAAATGAGCAGTGCTGCTTAAAAATAAATCCTAAATTGAAGTGTTGATAAATAAACCAAAGTACAACCCTTACCCCTCTCCAAACCAGCAGGAAACTTTCTTGACCCTCTGACAAACTAAGAGAGAGGATTCTGCTGCTGATTAAAACTAGAGGGTGGCAAGAGAAGGAATTAACTGGGAAAGTTGGTCTCTTGGTTAACAATAATGAGATTTGCTGCAGGAAGCTGCTCGCAATTTGTCTTTCATCCAAAATGTGGCAGGTGGATGCCGAGTGAAGAAAATTACTTGGATTCTTATAGCAACTTTCAGGAATCTCCAAACCATTTCTCAGCTGATGAAATACTTCATTTTAAGTGTAGTTGCTCTTGCAATGTAGGAAACACAGCAACCAAGGTGCTCAGAAGTTGGCCCACATGTAGCAATGCAATAAATGAACAAATAGCCTGGTTTAGTGACATTAGTTGAGGGATGAATACTGATTGGGATACTGGAAGACAGCTCATGAAAAGTGCCGTGGGATTTGTTGCAATCACCCGAGGGGACTGAAGGTGCCATATTTTAATGTCTTATGCAACTTTTTAATTCTGAACTGGAGTGCTAGCCTAGATATTACAGCACAATCTCATGTACCAGAGGCAGGCTGTTATCATTGAGATGAGTCTTCATTTCTGCTCTAGCTCTTTGATATTTCATCAAATCTTGTACCACAGAAGGGAGACAGATGACCCCATGTTTCTCTTTGGAAGAGCTATCTTGTTAGCCGCACTGTTCTGCTTCTTCCCCCACCGACCCCCCCTTCTGCCTCCCAACCACCCACCCCCAACCCCATTCTCCTGCAATATTCTTTCATTCAGTGATTTATCACTTTTGAAAATTACAATAAAACTCTTCTATCCAGCAATTCGGAAATTCCGATGATTCCCACACCCACCTCCACTCACTGGAGCCCCAGTTCCCCATCCCCTTTAAACTTATCGGGTTCACTGAAATGTTGCTATGCAACATCTTTTCTTAAAGGTGATAAGTGTGTTGAAGTATTAATAAAATGACATCCGATAGTCTGGAAAATATGTTACTCTGGCACCACTAAAGTCCTGAGCATGCTGGATAATTGGAATTTTAATCTACATTTAAATCTGTTCCAACCATCCTTTCAAGCACTGCATTCTGGACCCTTGTAAATATTTGTAAGTAAAGTTGTAATAATTTAAGTAAATTATCTTAATTCTATACTTTGAGAAAATAATTTAAAACTGTTAATAGAATGGTAAAATAAAGTCATTTTGCAGGTATCCATTTCAATTTGATGTTGATTTTAAAATCATACAATTGCAAATTTGAGACTGAATCCGAAGTGTTTCACAGAAACTTAAAAACTCTCATTGGTGCATCTGGCAGCCGGATTATTTGTTTCTAAAATTTGGGAAGTTTATGCAAGTCTTTTCCTAGTTATCTGTCAACGTGGATAGGTTTATTATTGCTGAAATTTCATTAACTCTCTGCAAAGTACTGAAGGTTCCACATTTACATTTGCGCAGGTCGATAGGGTTGTTAAGGCGGCGTGTGCTGTGTTGGCCTTCATTAGTCGGGTTATTGAGTTCAAGAGCTGTGAGGTAATGTTGCAGCTCCATAGAACTCTGGTTAGACCACACTTGGAGTATTGTGTTCAGTTCTGGTCACCTCATTATAGGAAGGATGTGGAAAGCTTTAGAGAGGGTGCAGAGGAGATTTACAGGATGCTGCCTGGATTGGAAAGCATGTCATACGAGGATAGGTTGATCGAGCTAGGGTTTTTCTCTTTGGAGAGGAGGAGGATGAGAGGTGACTTAATAGAGGTGTACAAGATGATAATAGATTAAATGGACAGTCAGAGACTTTTCCCAGGGCCACAATGGCTAACACGAGGGGTCATAATTTTAAGGTGATTGGAGGAAGATACAAGGGGGATGTCAGGGGTAAGATTTTTTTTAAAAAACACAGAGTGGTGGGTGTGTGGAATGCACTGTCAGCAGAGGTTGTGGGGGCAGATGCATTAGGGACATTTAAGAGACTCTTAGAAAGACACATGAATGATAGAGAAATGGAGGGCTATGTGAGAGAGAAGGGTTAGCTAGATCTTAGAGCAGGATAAAATGTCGGCACGGCATTGTGGGCCGAAGGGCCTGAACTGTGCTGTAGTGTTCTATGTTCATTGGACAGCACTGGACATCAATGAGGCACTGTGAACCAAGTATCAGCAATAGTAGCAGCAGGGGTGTATTCCATCACAATAAGTAATGCCCACCCTTCACTCAACGCAGGTGTAAGGATCAATCCTGGTTCAAAGAGAAGTGCAGAAGGGCAATGCCAGGAGCAGCAACAAGAACAGCTAAAACTGAGGTGCCAACTTGGTGAGGCTGCAATACAGGACTAGAGGTGTTTTAAAGTCAAAACAGCACTCAATAGACATAGCTAAGCAATCACTCCACCAGTAGATCAGATAAAACGCTGACAGTTCTCCCACATCCATTCATGAATGGTGGTGGATAACTAAAAAACCAAGTGCAGGAGGAGGCTCCAAAGACATCCCCATTCTCAATGATGACAGGATCCAGCAGGTTAGTCCCAATGGCAGGGGGGAAAAAAGGAAGGTTTTTCAACTAGAATTGTTGACTGGATGATCCATCCAGCATATGGCTGAGGTCACCAGTACAACAGAAGCTAATTTGATTCACTTCACAAGAAATGGCTGAGAGCACCGGACAACATCCCGGCTCTGAACACTTGCAGTCCAGAACAAGCCAAGCCTCTAGCCAACCTGCTTCAATACAGTTACAACACTGGCATATCCCCAACAATATAGAAAGTTGCCCAGACATGTCCAATCTACAAAATGTAGAATAAATCCAATCCAGTTAACTACTCCCCATCATTAACAAAATGAAGGAAGCTGGCAATAACAGAACTATGAAAGTAGCACTTAAACACCAATAAACTGCTCACCACTCACCAATGCCCAGAGTTTTGCAAGGACCACTCAATTCCAGGCTTTGTCACAAGTATTGGTTCAAACATTGACCAAAGAGCTGAATTCTAGAAGGAAGGCACGCTGAGAGTGACTGCCCTAGTAAAAATGAATTGAATAGGAATCAAGGCAAAAGCTCTCCAATGGTCACAGTCATACCTTGCATAAAAGAAAATAGTGGTGGTTTTTGGAAGTCAGTTATCCTAGTCCTAGGAAATCACTGCAGGAATCCCTTAGGATTGTGTCATGTCATATTATATCTCCTTACAATAATCTTTCCACCATTTATAAAGCATAATTCAGGATGGAATACTCCCCACTGTGCAGATGAGTGGAGCACCAACAACATTCAAGAAGCTCAAAGATAAGGCAACCTCTTGATTAGAACTCCCTCCTCCCCACCCTGGACACCTATTTCCTCCACCAGTAGTGCACAGTGGCTGCAACATGTGTTATCTCAAAATGCATTGGAGTTATTCACCTAGACTAATCGAACAGCACCTCCCAAAACAGCAACTAAAAAGGACCAAGGCAGCAGAAACTTGGGAACACTTGGAAGTATATCACCATACCTTCAGTACTGCCAGGTGCAGCTCTTGGAACTCCCTACCCACCACGCCATGGAATCCCTTCACCAGAAATACTGTAGCAGTTCAAAAAGGCAGCTCACCATCACCTTCTCAAGGACAACTGGCGATGGGCAATAAATGCTGGCCTTGCTAGTGACATCCATATCCCAAAATAAGAAGCTATACTCGCAAGTTCTACCTTGCAGATTCATACTTTGCGCATTCTGCATCAAAGTAATTTCCTGGCAACTCACCTGGGTACTAATTGTTAAGGTAACGTCTCTAAATTACATTCTCAAACTGGAATGAAGCACTGTCTCTTGAAACTTCAACAAGTTGCCCTAACATAAGCTTAGATAGGCTGTGAAAAGGTTTCAAAGTAATTGGGAAACTTTGCAAAATTAGGACAAATAATGGCTTTTAGCAGATATTTTGGTAGGTTTTCAGTTATTCACCAGTGGTGCTATCCATTAATTTAGCATTTGGTTCTTTTATAAAAGATTCACCAAATTAGACCAATTGTTAAATAGAGTCATAGAATCATAGAGCAATACAGCACGGATACAGGCCTTTCGGCCCAACCAGTCCATGCCAACAACAATGCCTTCAAACACCACCCTCTGCTTCCAATTTTGAATCCACCTAACTAGCTCTCCCTGGATTCCATGGGACCTAACCTTCCAGACCAGCCTACCATGCGAGACCTTGATGAAGGCCTTGCTAAAGTCCAAATAGACAACACCCACTGTCCTACCCTCATTCACCCTTCTGGTTACCTCTTCAAAAAACTCTAAAAGATTCATCAAGCACGATTTTCCACACACAAAGCCATGCTAGCTCCTCCTAATCAGACATTGCCTGTACAAATGCTGGCAGATCCTGTCCCTCAGAATTCCCTCTGGTAACTTCCCCACTACTGATGTCAGGCTGACTGGCCCGTAGTTCCCTGGCTTGTCCTTGCAACCCTTCCTAAATAGCGGAACAATATTAGCCATCTTTCAGTCTTGTGAAACTTCATCAGTGGCTAACAAAGTCCGTGGATGCACTCAGTCAAACCCTGGGGATTTATCCACCTTAATGTGCTGTAAGGCTGCAAATACGTCCTCCCTGGTAATATGAATTTTCTCCAAAACATCTCCACTTGTTTCCCTTATCTCTTGAGCAAACATGATTTTCTCTTCAGAAAATGCCAAGAGAAATATCATTGAAAATCCTACCCATCTCCTGCGCCTTGAGACATAAGGTGGCCCTGCTGATCTCTAAGAGGACCTACTCTATCCATAGCCACCTTTTTACTCTTAATATAACAATAGAACCTCTTGGGATTTTCAAGTACCATTTACTTGAGCTGCTAGTCTCTTAAATCGCAACCAACCATGCTCACCAGTCAAACCTGTGCTCTTTGACTTGTATTAGTTCCCAGTCCAGCAAAGCCCCACCTCTTTCCCTGTGAACTCCTATATCCCTGTAATCCTCTGAGCTCCCTGCACTCTTCTGATCCAACTCTTATACATCCTCCGTCCTTCACACCACCACTGGTGGCTATGTCTTCAGCTACCTTGACCATAAGCTTCGGAATTCTCCTAAATGTTTTCATTCTTTAATTAATCCTTCTCAAGTAATCCCGTGAAACCTACCTCTTTAACTGAGCATTTATTTCATCTGAGCTAATACTTTATGTAGCATAATGTCAAAGTTCATCAAATAATGTTTTGGTGATGCACCTTCTATTGTTCTATTATGTTAAAAGTGCTATACAGTCAAGTGCATGTTGTCTTGCAGGGTAGTATATAAATGTTCGTATAATATCATGAAGCTACCACCCAAAAGCAGAACTTAAAGCTTAATTAGATTGAATTTTGTATTCCAGTGGTCTTCTGACAAAAATACCTTCTGTCAGATGTTATCTGTCATTTGGGGATATGATGTGCACCATTTTGACCAATCCTCAACATTTTGCTCATTTCTGGTACTAAGCCAAGTCAAAATTCAACCCACGACTAGTGAAAGATTGAAAAAAAAAGTTTTGTTTTCTGGCTGAATGGTTTTCTAAATGAAATGAATGTGACATTTTACTCTGTGCACAGATATATTAGATAAAAATAGATGGTTTGGGTTAAGTAATGTACAATCAGAGTTAACCAACAGAGGGTGCTGTGATCTGACGCTCAGTAACCACACTCGATAACACTGCAAGGAAATCAAACACAGATCCCTAACAAGCATTAGGGTTATCTTTATAGGAAGTTTATATTGGATTTTGCAAACTCTTTCTTGCATCCACTGGGACCAGGAGATGTGATCCCATTCAATTAAAACTATGAAATTGTTCTGGGAAATTCCAGTTGCTTTCATGCACCTTAGTCTATTTGAAAATAATGGGTATCCTTCTAACCCAACCAAAGTAATGTTTTACCATTCTTGACTGAGAAAGAGCGTGTTTTAGATTGTTGTATCACGGGAGTGCAGGGATAGTGAAGACAAAGAAAACTCTAGGCTCCTTTTCTCCTCTCACAATATCTCTTTCAACATCTGCCCACTCGAACCTCTAGTAAATTAAGGAGTCGATAGGATTTTTAGTCGCGAAGACTGTTGCAATCTTCTTCACATTCTCCACTATAACCTTCCTTTCCATGACTAGTAGACTCACTGAATCACAGACAGGTTACAGAATGGAAGGAGGCCATTTGACCAGTCAAACATTCTCAACCAATCCGTCACCTTGCTCAATCTTCCACCTTTCTCTAGTTTCATCCCTATTTCCTCTCATGCACATTTTAAAATCACCTTGACCTTGAAACCCAACTCCTTCTCTCTCCCGCTGGTCCGACTGGTGCAACATGTGTGGCTATTGTAATGTTGGGTGTGTACACCATTAAGAATTGCCAGATGTAACCACTGCTCTGAAGCAGTTGATTGGGGAGCATTTGGTTACTGTTGCAAGTCTTAAAGGTATACACACCCAAAATTCCCAGTATCTTAGAGAGAGAGAGAGAGAGAAACACCATGTCAGAACTGTTGCTTGATAAAACTGTGAAATTTAGACACTGTGCATAAAGCATATCAACCGCCAGGTGAGATCCCTCCTGATCTCAGGAGTGCTAAAAATCACCATCTGTGGCTGTGCTAAAAATCACCATCTGTGATTCACTTGACGGAACGTGCAGTGGAACAAATAAAGCTGCCCAAGATGGGGTTCCCAGGCAAGTAACCTGCCTATAGAATGGGGAGGGTGGAGGGAAGATTTCCACTGAAGATTGAGCTGGCTATGGTGGATAATCTAGAAGAGATGAATGTGAAAATATTATTGTGTCTCATTGCCATGAGTGCCATGAGTGACTCAGACAAGATGTGAGGTTGAATCTTAGCAGTTAGCGTAACACTATTACAGCGCCAGCGACCTGGGTTCGATTCCGGCCACTGTCTGTAAGGAGTTTGTACGTTCTCCCCATGTCTGTGTGGGTTTCCTCCGGATGCTCCGGTTTCCTCCCACATTCCAAAGACGTACGGGCTAGGAAGTTGTGGGCATGCTATGTTAGCGCTGGAAGCGTGGCGACACTTGCGGGCTGCAACACTGCACAAAAAGATGTATTTCACTGTGTGTTTTGATGTACATGTGACTAATAAAGATATCTTATCTTCTCTACTCAGACCAAGCTTGCCCATGAGAGGTGAACCAAGCACTTAAGGTTACCTGATGTTCAAAGGTGAAAAGCTAATTGTTCCCAAGCTATGAAGGAACAACAACACTCATTCATCACATCAGGACTGAACGGTTGCCTCTGTATAGTGAAAGTACCCACCAACTATGATGGGACATGGAGATGACAATGAAAATGACAATGGAGAGATATGGAAATATGCAGTAATAGGAGACCTGCGGATCTCTAGATAGGACTCAACCGGAGGAAACCCTTCTCTCATCAAGCCCCAGGCAGTCCCTGAGGTAAAGTTGGGTGAGATCTAATTCATCAAGGTGGGAAAATGTATCCAGTGATGGTGGACTATTTTTTTCAAATTTTGGGGAAATAGTCTTAGAAAATCCAGAGCAAATAACTAATGGGCATTAGTGCTCTTCACCTCAGTTTTACTCTTCCCTACTCTGTGGTTTAAGTCACCTGTCTCCTAATTTGGTGCGATGATTTCCCAAAACTCACTCATTTTAATGAAATGAGAAAATAAGAAGATGGAAAGTCAATGACATGAAGTATTACCACAATGTTGCCTTCTCGATGCTATAGCCCTGGCTGCTGTTTCCATTATTGCCTCCTATCCCTTCAATCCATGCAAACTTTCTCTTGGAAATATAATTCAATTTAATAGATTTATTCATAATAATGAAGGGTTTGATAATATATTTGGGAATAACCTGTTCCCACTGGCAGAAGGATCAGTAACCAAAGGATACAGGTTGAAGGAAATTGCCAAAACCAGCAGAGGGGGAGATGAGAAGGATCATGTCTTTCTACATGGCCCATTGTAAAGACCTGATATGTACAATGTGAAAGGGTGGTAGGGACAGATTCAACAGTAACTTTCAATAGAATAAATACTTGGAAAGAAAAAAAAACATAAGAACATAAAAATAAATCTTGCAGGTCCATGGGGAAATAATGGGAAGATTGAGAAAAACTTTCAAAGAGGTGATGCAGACTCTAAGGACATGAATGATAATATAATATAAAGGGTATAAACTTAAAGGGAGAACAGGAACAAAGAGCCCTGAGTGTGCATGTCTTTGAAGGAGCAAGAACAAGTTGAAAAAGCAATTGTAAGAAAGCTTACAGTATCTTGGGCTTTGTGATTTGAGGCATAAAGCACAACAAATAAAAGAAAGACCTACTGTGAAGGACTGCATCATAGATGGTACATATCATTTAAACATTGGTTCAGCCACAAGTGTCGTACTACATCCAGTTCTGGTCACCACGCCATAGGAATTCAGTGGAAGCTCTGGAGATCATGCAAGAAAAGAATTAAGAGAATGATTTGGGGGATAAAGGGGAGACTGTAAAGGTGGGGCTTGTTCTTAGAGCAGGAAAGGTTGAGGGATATGTTGATGAAAGAGTCAAAATTAACAGCCTAAGTAAAAAGAACTTGTTTGTAAGGGTTGACAGCTAGAAGGTGCAAAGTTAAGTCAATGGTTAATGAACCAAGAGAGACATGAGGAAAACCTTTTTGAGCAGAAGTGACCATGACATAGAATTCACTGCCTGAAAGGTGGTGGGATCAGACTTGATTATCACTTTCAAAAGCAATTGAACAAATACTTGGGAGAGAGAAAAAAAAGGTTAAGGGGAAGGTGCAGGGAAATGTACCTGCCTAGATTTCTCGCACGGAGAGCAAGTGTAGCTCCTATGGGCCAAAGGGCCTCACTCTGCACTATAATGATTGTGTGATTTCATGTGTGTATGATTTAGCCCCTTTTGTGTAGGCTTCTGGAATTTTATACCAAAGTTGCCCAGAACTTAAAGCACAAATGAAAATGACATCTTCATGAATAGCATGTGAGCTGACCAAAACACCAACCTTGCTCCTTCTCAACTAAGTTTTACTCATGAAAGTAATGTTCATGGGTTCATGGACCATTCAGAAATCTGATAGCGGAGGGGAAGAAGCTGTTCCTAAATCATTGAGTGTGGGTCTTCAAGCTCCTGTACCTCTTTCCCAAAGGTAGTAACAAGAAGAGGGCATGTCTCGGATCATGAGGGTCCTTAGTGATGGATGCCACCTTCTTGAGGCACTATCTCTTGAAGGTGTCCTCATTGGTGGGGATGGTTGTACCCATGATGGAGCTGGCTGAGTCTACAACCCTCTGAAGCCTCTTGCTATATATGTATTGGTGTCTCCATACCAGGCTGTGATATAATCAGTCAGAATGCTCTCCACCGTACATCTATAGAAATTTGCAAGAGTCTTTGGTGACACACCAAATCTCCTCAAACTCCTCATGAAGTGCCTTCTTTGTGATTGCATCAATGTATTGGCCCCAGGATAGATCCTCCAAGATGTTGACACCCAGGAACTTGAAGCTACTTAGCCTTTCCACCGCTGACCCCTCAATGAGGACTGGTGTGTGTTCTCCCGACTTCCCCTTCCTAAAGTCTACAATCAATTCCTTGGTCTTGCTGACGTTGAGTGCGAGGTTGTTGTTGCATCAACCAGCCGATCTATCTCACTCCTGTATGCCTCCTCATCGCCATCTGAGATTCTACCAACAACAGTAGTGTCATTGGCAAATTTACAGATGGTAAAAGTTTGAGCTGTGCCTAGCCACACAGTCATGAGTATAGAGAGAGTAGAGCAGTGGGATAAGCACGCATCCTTGAGGTGCGCCTGTGTTGATAGTCAGTGAGGAGGAGATGTTATTACTAATCCGCACTGACTGTGGTCTCCTGATAAGGAAGACGAGGATCCAGTTGCAGAGGGAGGTACAGAGGCCCAGATTTTGAAGCTTGTTGATAAGTACTGAGGGGATGATGGTGCTTAATGCCAAGCTGTAATCGATAAACAGCAGCCTGACGTATGTTTTGTTGTTGTCTAGGTGCTCCAAAGCAGAGTGGAGAGCCAGTGGGATTGCGTCCGCTGTAGACCTGTTGTGACAGTAGACAAATTGTAGCAACTCTCAATGGCAGCTCCCAAATTCATGACTTCTATTTACATAAAAGACAAGGACAGATTTGTATGGGAAAAACACCATCTGCAAGCTCACCTCCAAATCACATACCACCCTGAATTGGAAACATATTGCAGCTCCTTCATCACTGCTGAATTTACAGCTTTGAATCTTAACCAAATAACAATGTTGGCATCTCTTCACAAAAGAGGGTAGTAGTGGTTCATGAAAATGGTGTCCCAGCCTCTTTTTCAGGGCATTCAGGCAAGGCCAATAAATGTTGGCCTAACCAACAACGCCCCAATCCTATGAATATGAGATACTCAGTTATCTGAGAAACATTTATTGCTTTGTATTCCAGGGTGCACCGTTCATTCTAGAAAAAGTCACTGATCTTAATGGAGTGCAGTTCAGCTCATTTTTTAGATAATCTCATGAATGTGCTGGATAAATAATTAAAACTTCAGTAATTAATTTCCAACTGAATTGATTAGTTCTGTAGGGGAGTATTTCTTAGAAACTAGATGGGAAAATAAATGACTTAAATTCCGGTGACTAATTATTTGTTTCAAACTTGATAAGTTTGATCACATAACCAAAACCAAAGTTCTTTCAGGGACATTCAATTTAAAATGAACAAAGGAAAACACAGATTTATTCCCTGTGCTTTTCAGGTTTCAGAATGTATTTATTACATTGGCTGAAGACAAAGGTCTCAGAATGATCTTTCTGACTTCAGAGAATAATCATGAATACAGGACTGGAAATTAAGCCCAATTTAACTTTACTAAATTAGTTCAGTTGAGCCAAAATTAAATGTACTTTTTAGAAAGTTAAAATATTAATTAATGCTTTAACAATCTCAGAGAAACAGAATATTACCATTGTGTAGTTAATCTAAACATAAATGACTAGGAACTTTTTTCAACATACGTTATATAACAGGGATTAGGAGAACATTTTTTGTCTCAGAATAAAGAGGCAGGTATTCAGGAGAGCAACAAAAATATTTCCTTCACTCAGGGGGTACTGAATCTTTAAAATTTACTTGCCGAGAGGGCTGTGGAGGCTATACATTTGGGAAAGATGATTTTGGATATTAAAGGAATCAATGGATGTGGGTTTAGTGCAGGAAGGTGGCACTGAGGTAAAGATCATCCATGATCTTATTGAAAGGTGGAGCAGGCACAAGGTGCTGAAGAGTCCATTTCTTATGTTCTTAAATTAAAACAATTTCTTTCATTTGTTAATGGAGTTTCCATGGTGCTTCAGAAAATATCATTTCCCTCTGCGTTTGTTCTTCCGTTTCTCTCTCCGGACATTTGCTGGTTGTTCACCTTCACTAGGTTTAAATCCTGGAGCTCTCCACCCAACAGCACTGATGCATTGACCTCAGAACATGGACTGCCACAGTTAAAAAGGCAACACACCATCATCTGGTCAAGGGCACATAGGGATTGGCAGTAAACATTGGCCTTGGCAGTAATGTCACATTCCATAAAGCAAATTTTAAAATCTTAGTCTCTTCAGTATTTTCATCTGAATGGGAAATAGTTCATCAATCATCAATGCCTTGATTTTAAAATAACAATTCCTGTCTTCAATCCCTGAATGCTCTCACCTATTTTTGTCACCCAGTCTGACCCTACAGCCCTCCACAACTTTTAGCCGCTTGTTCTTCCTTAATTTTTTATGTTGAGTTGGTCCCACAATGTTGGTGCATCGGGAGTTCCAGGATCTAACTCCAGTGAAAAATGAAGGACCAATGACATATTTCCAAGTCAAGAGAGAAGAACACAGCACAAAAACAGAGGAGAAATTATTAGTTTAGCACTTGAATTACTGAGGCATAGAAGGCTAAGGTAAATGTGCTGGTAAGTGGAATGAGCAGAGATGGGGAATTAATGGTCAGCATAGATACGATATATGTGTTTTATTGGTGTGTCACTGGTGCTCATGCCTTCAGCATTAGGCTTCAAGCTCTAGCATTCACACCCGAGACCTCCTCATCTTCCTACTGCCCATCTACCCCTTATGTTTGGAACCAACATGTTTAATCAAGTTTTGGTCACCTCATTTGGCTGCAGAATGTGTTTGATCACCCTCTCTGTAAGTAATCAAAGACACCATATAAATAAAACTCAGCTGCTCCTGTGTTTATGCAACTATAGGGTGCTGGAAGTCACTGAGGCTTTCGATTAACACCTTTCATTAAGACATAATAGCACAGCTGGTAGACCAGCTGCCTCACAGCTCCAGTGACCTGGGTTCAATCCTGACCTCCAGAGCTGTCCGTGTGGAGTTTGCACATGTGACTGCAAATCTGGGTGCTCTAGTTTCCTCCCACATCTCAAAGATGTTCAGATTGGTAAATTCATTGGTCACTGTAATTTATTTTAATATATGTTCAGTCATGGGATGTGGGCTTTGCAGGCTGAGCCAGCATTTAATTGCCCATCCCTAGTTGCCCTTGGGAAGGTGGTGGTGAGCTACTGCCTTGAACCACTGAGGTGTGGGTATACCCACAATCCTGTGAGGAAGAGAGTTCCTAGATTTTGACCCAGCAACAGTGAAGGAACAGCGATATATTTCCAGGTCAGCATGGTGTGTGGCTCAGAGGGAACTTGCAGCTGGTGGTGTTTCTATTTCTCTGCCCTTGTCCTTCGAGCTGGTAGAGGCCGTAGGTTTGGAAGGTGCTGACTACGGAGTCTTGGTGAGTTGCTGCAGTGCATCCTGTAAATGGTACAGACTGCAGCTACTGTGCGTCAATGGTGGGGTGAGTGAATGGTTGTGGATGGGGTGCCTATCAAGTGGGCTACTATGTCCTGTATGTTGCTCCTTGTGTGTACTTAAGCGCTAGAATCTTGGAATGTGGGGAAAACAAAATGGGAATAGGTGTAGGATTAGTGTAAATGAGTGCTTAATGGTCAGCACAGACTCAGTGGGCTGTTTTTCTGCTGTATGACTATGACTTAATATTCACAATATCATGTTAATTACCACCACCTCTCAATCTCAACTTTCCCCACCTAATCGTTCCCTAATCTACCACTCTTACCCCCTCACACCCTCGAGGCCCTAATATTCCTTCCCCAGGGACCCAAATGATCTCCTGTTCATCACACATTCTTCTCCTTGGACTATCCACTCCCCACACTCTGCCATAGGCTTCTCATTTGATGGAAAATTCTTTGAGTGCATTAAACCTGTAACATGATATCTTGCAGTGTGGGCCATCATGTTGAAACCTTCACTAACTCATTACACCGCCCATGTACAGCACCTTTTCCAGCACCACTGCATTTCTTTCCCTATCTGCCACACATTTCACACAAGCTTGACTCTAATAATCTATTCACCTCCGTTTTTGGTAAAGATAGCAAATAAAATTAAAAGAGTTCATGTCTCAAGTAAAAAAATTTCCTTAATAATATTTAGTTCCCAAAATTCTTCCATAAAAGTAGCAAGAGTTTTACATAAACAATCCAAGTGTGTATGAATATTTAGTTTTGCTGCTTGTTTGCTCTTTATATTCTTTGATGAATCTCTCTCCCTCTCTTTCTAAACATCTCTCACTCAGTCAGTTGATCACTGTCGAAAATAGTCTCAATGTGTAATGTGCAGCCCGTGAGGAAAAAAACAAGAGTTAATAACTATTTTGTTCTGATTAACGAGAGGTGTTGTGCCCTTCACAGACTTGTTTATGGAAAACGTGCATTGCATCTCTTGACCAAGTGTGCTGTTCAGATGAGAGGACGCTGGGAACCATAAGCAGTCCCTTTGTATAGGAGTGGAATTCTCCTCTCTTCAGAAATCAATGACAGCACAAGGGTCAAACGGAAGGGCCCAGCATGGACAGCTACAGGGAAAGTGACCCTGATCATAGCTCTTGAGCATCACCCTCTGCCACCCATCACCCCTCCGCCACCCATCACTCCTCTGCCACCCATCACCCATCACCCATCACCCCTCCACCGCCCATCACTCCTCTGTCACCCATCACCCATCACCCCTCCACCACCCATCACTCCTCTGCCACCCATCATCCATCA
Organism: Pristis pectinata; assembly: GCF_009764475.1. Lineage (NCBI taxonomy): Eukaryota > Metazoa > Chordata > Chondrichthyes > Rhinopristiformes > Pristidae > Pristis > Pristis pectinata. The sequence goes on from NC_067424.1 coordinate 31,635,926, forward strand.
CCCCTCCACCACCCATCACCCCTCTGTCACCCATCATCCTTCCGTTACTCATCTGTCACCCATATACTTGCTGACCTGTCTCCCAAGTCAACAAAACCTCCCTTTTAAAATTCTCATCAGCTTGAACTTCAACCACACACCCTCTGTCACCTCCCTCAACCCAACAGCTCTCTGAGATATCTGCACTCTTCCATTGCTGGAAATCCCCATTGTATAATTGCTCTGACATTGGAGGCTGTTATGTTTGTTCTTCATCAAGAGACAAACTTGGCGTGGGTTTTACATCTGAGCATTTATTAAAAGAAAACAACAGACTGGCTGCTTTCCTGCTCTTTCACAGCCACTTCCTGTTCCCCCATGTGACCCCTTGCACTGCCTACTGGGAACTGTAGTTCTTTATTATAACTACATAATAACACATAATAACACATCTTCCCCCTTTAAAGAAAAACAAACACAATACTTTGTCCTTATAAACCTGCCAAGAACCCTTGTCCACTCAGCAGCTTTCAATTAGTCTCTGAGGTGGTTTAATGTTCCTTTTTGGTCTGGTACTTGTTTCTGCAGGTCTGTTGCTTTCATTTGCTGCATTACTGTTGCTGTTTTCCTGGGAACTCTGGTCCACATGTTCATTTTCTCCATGTGCTGGCTCCTTTGGTGTACTGACGGGACGGGTCACAGCCATGGGTTGGAGCTTGTGGTCGTAGATCCACGCAGTTCCTCCTCGGAGGTGTCCCTCACTCCATCTGGATCTGGTATGAATGTGGAATTACTTCCTCTTGCACAACTCCTTGCGTGGACCATGTGCCAAAATCATGATCTCAGATTCGCACTTGATCCCCAGGCTTCAGGACTGGTCGGCTTTTTGCTGTCTTGTTGTGATTCTGTTTCTGTTTTTCTTTCCATTCCTCTTTAGCCTGCTTGATCTTGTGTGCTCCTTCAGGTGTCAACAGGTTTTCACGTATTGGAAGGTTAGTGGCTATGCGTCAACCCATCAGCATTTGGGCTGGTGTAGGGCCATTCTGCAGTGGCGCACTTCTGTAAATCATTAGACTTCTGTGGAAATCCTCTCGTCCACCTTGCGCTTTCTTCATGAGGCCCTTCACCACCTTAACTGAACTCTCTGCTAGACCATTAGATTTTGGGTGATGTGGGCTTGAGGTTATATGTCAAAACCCCCAAACATTGGAAAAGGATTCAAATTCACAGCTCGAAAATTGTGGACCATTGTCTGATACTACTTTACATGGAACTCCATGCCTCGCAAACACAGCTTTCAGGAACGTGATAACTGCTTTGCTGGACCTTGATTGCAGTGTCGCAACCTCTGGGTAATTGGAAAAGTAGTCTGTCACAACAATATGGCTTTTCCCATTACAGTCAAACAAATCCACTCCAGCTTTGAAATATGGCCTGTCTGGCACAAGGTGTGGTGTAAGTGGTTCTGCTTGCTGCTTTGGTCTGTAGGTAAGGCATATTTCACATGAAGCAGTGGTCCGGCTGATGTCTTGGTTCATTCTTGGCCAGTACATCACTTTACATGCTCTACGTTTACATTTTTCCTCCACAAGATGCTCTTCGTGTATCTTCTGGAGCATCTCCTTGTGTAGTGACACTGGAATCACAAACCTGTTCCCTTTGAAGACCATATATTTCACTACTGACAGTTCAGCTCTGCACGCCCAGTAATCCTGAATACACATTGGACAGTCATCTTTTGCTGCTGACCGTCCTTTCCATATGGTATCCTTGAGTACTTTCATTGTTTCATCTGCCTCTGCTGCTTTCCTAATCTGCTCTGTTCTATCCGGAGATACTAGAAGAGAGGTGACAATCATGTCAACATAGGCCTGTATATCTGTATTAACCTGTTGGTCACTCTTTTCTGTCTTGTCAACTGCTCGAGACAGCGCATCAGCAGCAAACATATATTTTCCCGGTGTTTAGATCATCTTTGCATCATATTTCTGCAGCCTTATCAACATACGCTGTATCCTCATGGGACAGTCATTCAGTGGTTTGGACATAATTGAGACCAATAGTTTATGGTCTCTCTCCACTTCAATAGCTTGCCCATAGATGTACTGATGGAACCTTTCACATGCATATCTACTGGCAAGAAGCTCTTTCTCTATTTGTGCATAGTTGGCTTCCGCACTTGTTAAAGCCCTTGATGCATAGGCCACCGGTTGCCATCATGCTGCTGCAGTAGTACTGATCCAAGGCCGTGCTGGGACGCATCAGCTGATATCCTGATACACCTTTCCGGATCGTAAAACTTCAGCACGGGCTCTTCAGTTAGGACCCTTTTCAATGTCTGGAAACACTCTTCTTGCTCATGAGATGAAATCCATTCATTTTGTTGCTCAAGGAGTGACCTAAGTGGTGCTGACACTGTTGACAGTCGAGGGATGAACTTAGCCAGGTAAGTCACCATCCCTAAGACACATCTCACCTCCTCTTTGTTTTGGGGCCTCTCCATGTTTTCAACGGCTGATGTCTTTCTTGGGTCAGGCTTCACTCCCTCTTCAGATATGATATCTCCTATGAAGATCAGTGTCTTAACACCAAACTCACAATTCTCTTTATTTAATTTCAAATTGACATTCCTTGTCACGTCAAGCACTTGTCTCAGTCAAGTATCGTGTTCCTCCTTGGTGGACCCCCAGATGATGATGTCATCCATAATGGTCTCGACACCAGGTATGCCCTCAAAAATCACGTGGATGGTTTTATGGTAGACGTCTGGTGAGGACAGGATCCCATATGGCAGCTGAAGATAGCAATATCTTCCCTGTGGTGCGTTAAAAGTACACAGTCTCGAACTTGCCTCATCAAGCTTCATCTGCCAAAACCCAGACAATGCATCGAGCTTGATAAACCATTTGGCACCTGAAAACCGGGACATAATCTCCTCCCGTGTTGGCAATTTAAAATGCTCTCTCTTGATGGCTAGACATATCCACAATGCTCCATTTTTCTTTTGCACAATGACCAGTGAACTCACCCAATCTGTTGGTTCTTCAATTTTCTGTATGACATTCATCCGTTCCATGCGTGCTAGTTCTTGTTTAAGTTTATCTCTAAGTTGAAACTGAACTTTCCTGCATGTCAAGCTTGAATGGAATTACTGTCTCATTCACAGTTACTGGAAAAATCCATTCTGTTTTACCAGCAGCCACAGTCTGCACAGAATCCATGAAGTATTCCTCCATTTTCTCATCAACTATGTGCACCTTTCTCCTGTTAGCCCCAGCTTTGCAGCACCTTGCGAAGTGATTCTTCTTCCCACAGCTATTGCAGGACTTCCCATAGCAGGCCACATCTTTGGAAGGTGTTTACCTCCACATCCGCTGCATTTGCTGTTTGAGTCTTCCTCTTTGCTTTGCTGTTGCTTTTGGAAATGCCTTGGGAGATACTTCTCTGTTTTCACAGCATGTACTGTTGTGTCTGCTCTGTACAGCTCCTTAGCTTGTGCTCATGTGGTTTCTGCTGACCTACACATATTCACCGCCTTTTCCAGGGTCAAATCTTTTTCACACAACAGTCTTTCTTTGAGTCCGTTATCTGGAATTCCACAAACTATTCTGTCTTTAACTAGTGAGCTTCTCAAATCTCCAAATTCACAAGACTTACTCTTGTAGCTCTTGTGAAGCTCAGCTAAGTATTGGTCGAAGCTAACACCTCCTGGTCACAGGAAAAAAAAATTATATCTCTCAAATGTGATGTTTTTACTTGGGATAAAATTCTCCTCAAATTTTTCCATCAAAGTGCCCAACTCAAAAGCTGTCTCATCAATTTGAAAGCTGTTATAGATGTCCAAAGCACCTTCGCCAATCACGTGCAGAAAAATAGATGCTTTCAATTTTTCATCGTTCCTTCCCGCTCCACTAGCATCTAAATATATGTTGAATCGCTGTTTGAAGCACTTCCAATTATCGGTTAGATTGTCAGTAAACTGCATAGGCTTGGGAGGACTTAGCTTATCCATAACGGGAATTCTCGGCCTCTCACTTGAATGCCTCTTGGCAAATCCGGTGACTGCTGAACTTCAGGAACAATGTGCTCCTTCGCCACGCCGGCCGGCTTTTTCTCCGTCTTCTTACAGCTTTTCTTTTGTATTCACTGAGTCTCTTTCTCAATTGCACACAGTATTCATTTACTCTCCCTGTTCAGACCTCACACTAACTTCTGACACCATGTAATGTTTGTTCTTCATCAAGAGACAAACTTCACGTGGGTTTCACATCGGAACATTTATTAAAACAAAACAACAACAGACTGGCTGCTTTCCCCGCTCTTTCACAGCCACTTCCTGTTCTCCCATGTGACCCCTTGCACTGCCTACTGGGAACTGTAGTTCTTTATTATAACTACGGTTATACAGTTATAATAACACAGAGGCTGTGCCTTCATCAGTCTCAGTCTTAAACTGTAGATTTCCTCCCCTAAGCCAATCTACCTTTACTCCATAAAACTTACATCCTTAACCAAGCTTTTTGTCATCTTCTCTGACGCCTCTGTGTGTGACTGAGTGGAACTCATTGCCTTTACATATTTGTGTGAAACACTGTGGGACCTAATTCTCTGAGAAAGGTCCTACATGGATGTAGGCTATTGTTATTGCTGTCTTCTTTGTTTGCTTTTGATTCTAAAACGGTCTGACTGGGAGCTTCCTCAACAAATAGTGTCCAGGTGTTGCTGGTGATTCACCTTCATTCTTTCCCTGGATTGCTTAAACAGCTGATCAGAGTTTACTCTGGAACAATGGTTTATCCCCAAATGAAACCTCAAACAATGTTTTTAATTTGTTTATCACATGAGTACAAAGCATTGGTTTTCCTTCTGGGATTACAGCAGGAATATAATAATTGTTTTCATAATCTCTCAAGATCCTGTAAAATCTCCAGAGGCTTCTTGGAAAGAAATCACAAACATTCTCAGCTTTGTAGACAAAGATTACATAAGGCTTTGGCTCTGAGCTTAGTCAAATAAACCAAATAAAATTGTTAATTCATCATTTCCTTTTGCAAAAAGAAAATGATATTTATTCCTCAAAGGCAAAAAGTCTGTGTGATTTTATATAACACAAGAGTTTGATGATTTCAAGCACATTACACCAAAGGAAAGAAAAGGTTCCCTTTCCACACAAGGGGCAGCACAGTGGTGCATTTAATAGAACTGCTACCTCACAGTCCCAGCAGCTTGGGTTCAATGCTGCCCTTGGGTGCTGTCCGTGTGGAGTTCACGTGTTCTCCCTGTGATGGCATGGGTTTCCCCTCACATTCCAAATGCAGCTTGAAGGGGTGTAAATTGCCCCCCTGTGTATAGATGAGTGCTCGAATCTGGAGGGAGCTGATGGGAACATTGGAAAGAAATAGAACATGTATAGCGTAAAGAGTCATAGAGAGATAGAGTACAGAAAGTCCCTTTGGCCCACTGAGTCCAGGCCGACCATTACGCATCCACTTACACTGATCTACCATAACCCATCCCATAGTCACCGCATTCTCATCAACTTCCCCCAGGTTCTACCACTTATCTACACACTTGGGCAAGTTACAGTGGCCGATTAACTTAGTAATCTGCCCATAGTGGAATGTGGGAGGAAACTGGAGCACCAAGAGGAAACCCATGTGGTCACAGGGAGAACGTGCATGCTCTACACAGGCAGCACCGGAGGACAGGATTGAACCTAGGTCTCTGAAGCTGTGACGCAGCAGATCTACCAGCCATGCCACTGGGCTGCCCCCATAGGTTACTAATGGCCAGTGCAGACACGGTGGGCCGATGGGACTGTTCTGTGTTGTATGAATCCATGGAGCAAACAACCGTACCAGTCTTTAAGCAGTGTTCTCGGGATCCAACACGTGGTGTACACAAATCTGGAAAAGGATTGTGAATATTTTATACGTTTGAACACTGTAGATAGTTGCATTTTACATATATCCTCAAGAGTTCAGCTTGAAACCATCTTGATGGGGTAAAACTAATCAATACTCACAGGGCAGCACAACCCATAACACATAAAAATTAAGCAAATATATAAATGCAAACACTACAAATAAATTAAAATTTGGTTCATTATTGTCACTTGTACCAAGGTACAGTGAAAAACCATCCATACAGACCACTTCATCACATCAGTACATTGAGGGAGTACAAGCGAAAGTAATAACAGAATGCAGAGTAAAGGGTTACAGTTATAGAGAAAGTGCAGTGCAGGCAGACAATAAGGTGCAAGGTCATAGCAAGGTAAATTGAGAGGCCAAGAGTCCTTCTTATTATATGAGGGGACCATTCCAAGTAATATAAAATAATCAGATACATACATTTATCAAGAGTTAAGAGTCTATCTTAGTGTACTAGGGGACAGTTCCAAATAATATGAAATAAGCTGATATATAAATTTATCCAAGATTATATGATATAAGACAGTACAACTGTTGTACATGATATCTATTCCTTAGACTGCTTTAACCTTTAACTGTAAGCAATGACATGTACTTGAATATATTTCTCTTGACTCTGGATATCAACTCTGTCTGTCAGTGCCTTGCAAGCTGTTCTTTAAATATTACTCAATCAACTCTCGCCAAAGTTCCCTTGCAAATTGCAAATGTTTGTCCTGAACTCTCCTTACTTCATAATCTCAACAAAATCATACCAATGAAAACTTCTTGATGCACCATCTTCATCCTGTTGGCCTGTTGTAAGATGTTGAACAGAAATATTTCATCTTTGACCATTAATGCGACAAAAATGCTTTGATAGAGAAATTGTCTACATTTATCAGCCTTCTGAAAAATTGGTGAGTGGATCTTATTCTAGAGATGATTGCAATGTTTACTGCTTTTAAAAGCCTGTTGGGGATAGGTCTAGCCATCCTGGCTACATCCTGTTTGTTTATGTGTTGGTTTATAAAGCTTTGGTGGCATTGTAATGGTGCAAAGGAGGCTTTCCTGCTTGTACAGGAAAATCCTTCTGGGTTTTCTTTTAAAATACTGCCTGTTTGAAAAGTTCAGCACCATATAATTTAGTGCCCCACAGCACGCTGGGATAGAAATTTTCAGTTTGTTTTAGACCATGTCATTTACCACGTGGTAAAAGCACACTGGAGAGTACAAACAAATGGAAGGAAGAGAAAGTTTATCATCTTCCAGAAGGAAGCTCCGGCATCAGCCATGATATCTCAATGAAACAAATGAATTGGAGCATCTTTCTTGAATCCCTGGGAGGAAAGGCAGCTTCAGGCTTGTGAACAACATTAATGCAAGGACTGGAATTGCCTCATGTACATTAGAATATTGGTCCCTTAAAAGCCTCATAGCAAATTGGTGCAGGAGCTCCTTGTGATGCCCTTTTAACATGTAAAGACACATACTGAAGAATCTCTTCCAGCTTCAGGACATTCTGAAAATCTTTCCTTCCATTTTTCCAACCACTGGAGAGTATCCACCCCTATTCCTCTCCCCCAATATATCTATAACTCACTTCTGGACTGAATTTATGCATTTGCTTTGACATGTAAGGTAACAAGTTCAAACTGCTATCCCAGAGCATGTAAAAGAAACAGGCACTCCATAGGGGTAATGAGAGAGTTCTGCAGTGCCTGCAGTGCTAATCTTTGAGTGAAATAATATATCAAGAGTTCAGTATTTTTCAGAGATAACAATAAACCTACTGTTTGAACAAAACGGAGAGTATTTCCAATATTGAGTGACTACGAAAGTGCTGTTCTTACAGTCGGATCTTATTATGACAAAAGCACCTGCTGTTGCTCTAGTTAAGTGCATCCCAGGTTTAGGCAATAACTGGATGTGAAACATGGTGGGATTGTGAGTTGTGAGAGGCTTCAGGGGAATTTAGACAAGTTGAGTGAGTGGACAAATACATGGCAGATGCAGTATAACATGGATAAATGTGAAGTTATCCACTTTGGTGGGAGAAATGAGAGAGCAGAGTACTATTTAAATGGTGAGAAATTGGGAAATGTTGATGTACAAAGTGACCTGGTTATTCTTGTACACCTGTCACTGAAAGTAAGCAAGCAGGTGCCCTGAGCACTCTCAAAGACAAATGTTATGTTGGCTCTCATTGCAAGAGGACATCTTATTACAATCACACAGGGCTTTAGTGAGACCACACCTGGAGTACAGTGTGCAGCTTTGCTTTCCTAACTAAGAAAGGACATACTTGCCTCAGAGCGACTGCAGTGAAGTTTCACCAGACTGATTCCTGGGAAGGTGAGACTGTCCGATGAGGAAAGTTTGGATTGACCAGGCTGTATTTGCTGGGATTTATGAGAATGTGAGGGAGGGGATCTCATTGAAATTCTGACAGCATGAGGCAGACTAGATGAGGAGAGGATGGTTTCCTTGAGTTGCTGTCTAGAACTGGTGGATTGGGAGTGGGGGGTGTCAGAATCTTCTCTAAGATACTTAGGACTGAGGTGACTAGATTTCTTTTCACGTGGAGGGTGGAGAATCTGTGGAATTCTCTACCATGGAAAGCTGTGGAGGTCAAGTCACTAAATATATTCAAGAAGGAGGTACATATATTCCTAAATGCAGAGGGCACCAGGAGATATGGGGAGAGCACAAGAAAATGGCATGGAGGTGGAGCATCAGTCATGATTATGTTGACTGATGGAGCAAGCTCGAATGATTGAATGGTCTACCCCCTCTCTTATTTTCCTATATTTCTATATCGGGTGTTTAAATATGACCATTTTTGTTCGGGAACTCAAAGGTATGAAAGTACTTACCAATACCCATATAAAATCTGCAGAGCTGGGGAATGATTGGAAACGAGGGTTGCTGGTAGATATTTGGCAGTGATCTGATGCTGTGGTCAGCAGATTTGAAGTATGATCCTGAAGCCATTTGACATCCTCATTTCAATACTTGGAGAGGTGAGAGAAACAGATAAGAATTTGCAACAAAAATAGGATATTAAAAAGAAAATGAGAAAAACATCATTATAAAAGACAACAACCTGCACCTATATTGATATTTAATGTAAAACTTATGTCAAGGGAGTTCCCTGATAGGTGTATGGAGATTGGCTGCAGAGCAAAGCATGGGGGAGATTACCACATGTGGTCAAAAACTTATCCAGAGTGATGGGGTTTGATGAGAAATAAATTAATTATTCATCTGCTTGGATTAGTCATGTACTGTACCTTCTTTGTCAACTTTCTGATTTTTCACTGCAATTGGCAAAGTAGTATTTTGGAACCTGAGTGCCATATCTTTGAGTGACTACTTAATTGATCAAAACCCAATTTCCTTGCTACTTCAGTCATTTTGAATGCCTCATGCTTAAACTGACACTCTTTGCAGAGATGCAAAGTGGTGAGTGCTTTATATTCTGATAGACTGGATTCATGGTGCTCGCTCAGATCCACCAGCAAGATAGGACAGAGAAATGAGAACTTCTCAATGATTACATTTCTTTCCTTAGTGTTACACATCAATGAATTCATAAGAGCCGACATTCACTTCCAGAAGGAGAGCATCATTTTGTGAAAGGGAAGTCAAAACTCAGGCTTTGAATCACAGATAAGAGTGGAGTTGTCAAAGCTTAAAAACATTCTAAGCACCAGTATATAGCTTGTCATTGATAATTGGATTTCAAGAGCTCAATGACATAATATATGTCATGTTTCTAGAAAAGTGTGGTATGAAATGAATTTGTAGTGATAGTCAGGAATCTGTTAACCCTAAAGGAAACTGTAGGTGCTAAAGGAAAGGTTGAGGGAAAAGAAAAGTAATTGTCCCATCAAGATTCGTATCCACAAAGATGCAAACAACCTTTGTATCTAAGTGAAATACAAACAGAAAATGCTGGAAACACTCAGCAGTTCAGGTAGCATCTGGGGAGAGAGAAACAGAATTAACATTTCAAGTTGAAGACAACAAGCTAGCTTTAAGTTACAGAGAGGGTGGGGAGAGATGAATAGGACAAAGGGAATATCTCTGAAAGGGTGAGGCCAAGATGGCCCACGTGATGACAATGATCAGGAGCCATGTGGCTAATAGGTTAATGAGGGAAGTTGGAGAGGAGAAATTCTCAGTCTCCGTGACTGACCAACCAGACTTCACGGTAGGCTGGGTGAGAGAAAGGTTGTGTGAGGCAAATGCTGGATTTTCAGAACTATTCACCACCTAAGAAAAACATGAATAATTATTCCTGAAAATGACACAATTTTGGGACGTTGGTTAGGTCAGGGGTGGGGAAAGTGAAAGCATTTAGAGTAACAAATTGAACCCATACAGCATTTAATCATAATCTCATGACAGCCTACTTCTGAGACACAGTCATTGCCGTGCCCTTCAAATCACAGTCACATCACATCATCTGAAAATGGGATGACTTAAGTGTTGTTAATTGTGAGAGAGGTGTTAGTCAGGATGCTGGGAATATTCTGCTCATCTTTGAAATAGTGCCAAAGAGAGTACCTGCTCGTTAACCTGTTGCTATCTGTGGGAGCTTGCTGTGCTCGAAGTGAATCCAGGCTTTCTTACAGTATTGACTACACTTCAAAAACACTTGACTCGATCAATATGCTTTGAGACATCCTGAGATAATGAAAAGTGGTATAGAAATGAAAGATCTTTTGTATGTTATGCCCAGGTTTTGAGGCCATGAACTTACAAGCTGTGATTCAGAGGAAAGAATGCCTCAAAGGAGTAAAGTGAGGAAAGAAAATATTGCACATTTACCCACAGTCTCCAGTCACCTTGCTCTACACTTATCCCAAATGTACCTTCACTGAAATCTGTAAGCAGAACTCCATCACACCACCACGATATCTCCAGCTCCCACACCAGTCACTTAATGGCCTGAGGAAGAGTGGCACTTTGCAAGGAACTGCCAGCACTAAACTACTGGCACCCATAGGATTAACACTGAAATTGTCTCAACTCCCATAACAGATGAAGTAGAAGTGGAACCTTATTCCATTACAGTGAGGGTAACTAAAGTCCAAGTCCAAGTCCAAAACAAGTTATGCAGGCAGTGGTATTTGTATTCAACTCGAAAACTTCTGTGATGTTGCAGCTACTAAAGAAGTTTCTTCTTAAACAGATAATAACATAACTAATTCTTACTAACGTAAGACGGGCTATTTGGTCCTACTCACCCGCGCTGGTGTTTATGCTTTGTTCGAGAGATTGAGCGGGGATCTTATAGAAGTGCATAAAATCATGAGGGGTATAGACAGAGCGAATGCACATAGTCTTTTTCCCAGGGAAAGGGAACTAAACACGAGAGGGAATGGGTCTAAGGTGAGAGGTGAAAGATTTAAAAGGGAACTGAGGGGCAACTGCTTCACACAGAGGTTGGTGGGTATATGGAACGAGCTGCCAGAGGAAGTGGTAGAGGTGGGTACAATTACAACACTTAAAAGACATTTGGACAGATACATGGATAGGAGGGATTTGGAGGGATGTGGGCCAAACAGGCAAATGGGTCTACCTTGGTGACCACTGTGGTCAGCATGGACGTGTTGAGCTGAAAGGCCTGTTTCCATGCTGTATTATTCTATGACTCTCAACAAGAATATTTGCTGCAAGCCATAGGCTCCAGTTGGAGTGACCCGACCAGGAATGATAAGACAGACAGGAGTTTCCAACAGCAGTGGCAATGGAGGTAGGTGTAGTGGTGATGGAGGTGGGCACTCGGGGTAAATCAGCACAGCTACTGAGAAACGTCCACTCTGCCCCCTCTCCCTGAAGAGAGAAGGTGACCTCACCTTCCCCATGGAAACAACAGCCCGTCCATAGGTATTCCCTGACTATCTTCAGCAATGGATTCCCCAACACCGGTGATAGAGAGCTTTTCCATTCCGGTCTGCTTGAATGGCTACCATTCAGGTCTGCTTGTTCATTTAAAGTCCACAGTCTCTTCAGTGAGTCTTCAAACTGCAGTCTCATGGTGGCAATGTTAACATCACCGCAGAATGAATTCACTGTTGTGCACCCACTGACACCTGTGCTCAGGTGTCCCACAAACCTGGAGGTTCACAATTCTATTTCACAGCATGGAACTGCAGGTCACTTTTTACAATATATTTTCCACTTCAAGTCAGTCAACACAGATCATTAAAAACACTTGCTGCACAATTGAATTTCTGAACTTATTCTGTGTATAGGTAGAGCAGGTTAGAATTTAGAAGATTGAGAAGTGATCTTATCGAAACAAGATTCTGAGGGTGTTTGATTGGGTAAATGCTGAGAGAAACATTCCTCTAGTAGGGAAATCTAGATCAAGGGAACAATAAAGGCTCACTATTTAAGATGAAGATTTCTTGTCTGAGAGGTCTGTGAATTGTAATGCAGAAACTTAATAGTAAACCAAGAAGGTCTTTTATAATAATCCATGATTTCATGGTTATCGTTACAGCGACCAGCTTATCTTTTTAATGACTTGTTAATGACAAATTTAAAAAGCCCAGCTCTTGCAGTGAGATTTAAACTCACATTTCCAAATTGCATTCAGAACCTTAGCTGCTGGTTCAGTAACTTATTGAGGAATCCAATGGCGGAGTGCACCCAGGAAACTGCTGGTGGAGCTTGGACAGTGAGTTGTGGACTCCGGTGCTCTCAAAGCTGTTGACAGTGGGTAAGTATTGGTGGGCCGCATTTCCCGCCAAGTTCCAACCCAGAGTCTTCTCTAATGAATCCCACAAAGTGGCCACATCTTCATCCTTTCTTCTCATGTCCTCTTGCTGTTACTGCCACCAAGAACCTCTATTGTATTGACTTTCTGCTGAAGACTTTCTTGTACCTTCTCTTCTCCCTCTGTGCAATCTTTATTGGTGTCTGAAGTTTCCTCGATTCCTTCTAATGGATCTTCGCATCTTTACTCTTGCGAGTTTTGCCGCGGTCATTTATCTTCCTTTTTGTACCTCATATGTAGTTTTGTTATGTTATTTAGGGTCTTGTTTAATTAAGCCATATAGGTGTAGAGGCATAGAGTCATACAGCATGGCAACAGCCTCCTTGGACCACTGAATCCGTGTTGATCATCCAGAATCCCAGGTTAATCCTATTTAATTCTCCCCACATTCCCATCAACTTCCTCCCAGATTCTACCACTCACCTTCACATAAGGGGCAATTTACAGTGGCCAGCTGGCCTCTCAACTAGCATGTCTTTGGAATGTTGGAGAAACCCAAATCACCAGGAGGAAACCCAGACGGTCACGGAGAGAACATGCAAACTCCACACAGAGAGCACCGAATGTTAGGATTGAACCCAGGTTTCTGGCGCAGTGAGACAGCAGCTCTGCTAGTTGTGCCTTTGAAGTGATTCCATTTGCCCTCAATTGAGTTACTAATAAGCAGTCCTGGAACCTGATGTACAGAGCTCGAGCCCCTTCTTTCCTATCCACACCATTCCATCTCTCCGGTACGTTCTATATTCCACACCAAATTTGCTGTTTTTTATTATTCCCAGCGCATTATGCTTCCCTACCACAGCAACAGCCATTCTTTTGTTATCTTGACTGATAACGTCACTTATTCTTTGATTAAATAGAACAAATCATACAAAAGCTGCCTCATAATTTTCTTTACATTTCCTACAGGGTTTATTAATTCTCATGTCAATATCATGTCATATTTGTATAAAAATTTAAGAAACATCAAGGACAAGGGAAGGCAGGATCGTCATCAAGTCTCAATCTTCTGCTCAGGAAAGTCTTGTGGCCTGAAACACAATTGCCTTTGGTAGGTACGTTTTGTCCAATTGATGACATAGATAATGACTGTGAACTTTCCATGACATTTGAATCAGCATGAATACAAAATGAAAGTTTGTTCATCAAGGTTAGGAACAAAATGAACAAAGCCCATTTTCCAAATTCAATAATGTTATTATTGTTTTGTATTAAGTAAATTATTCTTTTGTCAAAAAATGAACAACACTTAATTGATAAGTTTTTACAAACATTAGTGAATGTTGTTAGTTTCATTGCTCCCCACATTAGCACCTTTCTTTTCCAAATGACCAAAAGGTGAGGACGAATTGAAATAACTACCATTCAATTCAATTAATCTCATTAGGGATAAATGCTGGAATCTTCAGACTTCATCTGTGGAGAGAGCAACTGAGTTGGCATTTCATGTAATTAGAAATGGTAAAGTCAGAAAACAAGTGTGTTATAAGTTGTAGAGAGAGGGAATGTGGAGACCATAATTGTCCAGTTGGTACAGTTGCTAAAACTGAGATGCAGAACACAGCAGCTGACAGAAATCGGAGATAAAAATGAATGCTGGAAATTCTCAAGAAGAAACTTTGAAAAGAGGAAAACAGAGTTAATGTTACAGGTGGAGGAACTAACATCAGAACTGAACAGGAATGGCTGGTTATCTGAAATTGCTGAATTCAATATTAAGTTCCAAGTCCTAGATGTAAGCTGAGATGCTGCTCATCAAGCTTAGTTTGGTGTTCATTGAAAGAGTGAACAAAAACAGAGGTCAGATTGGGTTTGGGATGGAAATTTGAAGTGACAGGGAACTGGAAGCTCAATATTACCCTGATAGAATGGTGTTTTGTAATGAGATATTTTGTAAGGCAGTCATCCATTCTGTCACTGGTTTCTCTACTGTAGAAGGGGCTGTATCATGAGCACCCATTGCACTGTGCTAAATTATGCCAGTCGGATCCTTGGATGGTGAGAATCAATGAGGTAAAAGGGCAGATGTTGCAGACCCATATAATTAGTGCAATATCTTTACTCTTTTATTCAAATCCTCTTGCAATAAAATGTGCGACACCCAATGTGCGACACCCCAAACACCAACATCTTTTAATGTCTTACCATTTAAAACATACTACATCTTCTAATTTTACTACTGAAGTGGATGATCCCACTTTTTTCCCTATTATATTTCATTTGCTGTTATATCCCCTTGAAGCCTATCTGTATCTCTCTCACACTGCCTGCTAGTTTTGCATCATCAGTGAACTTGAATACATTACACCTGATCCCCTCATCCAAATCATAGGTGGGGCCCCAGAAACAATCCCTGCAGCAGCCCACAATTCATAGTTTCCCAACCTGAAAATGTCCCTTTTATTCCTACTTTGTTTCCTGTTAATGAATTGCCAATTAATGCTAATGCATAACATCCAATACCATGTGCTCCAATTTTGATGAATAATCTCTTGGGAGGCACCTTATGGAAAGCCCTCGTACAGTCCAAATGCACCACAGCCACGTACCCTCTAATTTATTCTGTTGGTTACCTCTACAAGAATTGTCAAACATGTTTTTCTTTCATAAGTTCATGTTGAGTCTGTCTAATCAAATTTTGATGCTCATCATTGTATCTATTGTTGTGTTTACTAGTGCCATGTATACTGTGAGCTTCATGTGAACACGGAATTTCATTGCACCCTGGAGTATATGACAATAAACTAAACTATCTAACTTATTAAGATGCCTTAAAGTATGCTACTTTAATAATAAATTCTAATTTAATAATAAACTCCTACAATAGATGTCAAACTAACAAATCTATAATTCAGATTTAATTCTTTCTCTTTCCTTACATAGCAAATTACAGCTGCTTCCTCCATTCTGTGTAAACCATTCTGGAACCTCTGGATCTTTGGAAGATGACAGCCAGTGCATTTATTATCTCCACAACCACCTCTTTCAAAATCTTGAGATTGCACTCAGCAGATTCTGAGCATTTAAAGCATTGAGGTCCCATTAATGTCTCCAATACTAATGTTTAACTCATGCTAATTTCTTTGAGCTCCTCATTCATTCCAGACCTGTCATTCTCTGCCCCTTTCAGGAAGCTTTTAGTGTCTTCTTCCCTGGTTAATTTATTTAATTTCTCAGCCATTTCCTTATTCCCCAAAATAATTTCTTCTGTCTCAATCTATCAGGGACAAATCTTAACATTTGCTAATCTTTTCCTTTTCACAAATCAATAGAAGCTTTTACTGTTAACTTACTTTTGTATTCTGCATTCCCTGCATTGTGCTTTGGGACTCCTCAAGGAGTCTAACGAGGGTGCACAGAGCTCCTCAGGTTTTCCAGCATTCAGAATGGGAATCTGTCCACTAAACCAGCTGCAAGTTAATCTGGAGCATTAACTCAATGGGAAGAAATGGCAAAGGAGAAGATGGTAAGTGTATGTTAATTTTCTTAATGTTTGATTTAATTTAATTGATTTGAGTGTAAGTAATCATTTTTAATTGCGTGCAAATGTTCTCATGTTTTAATTTCTTTAAAACACGTTGAATACTTTAACAAACATTCAACTTAAACATTGTTAATTGACAACAGGTGAACCTAAGGTTGGGACCTCACTGGTTGCTGAGGCCATTCGTGGCTGAGTACTGCCGCTTACACTTAGACAGGCTGACACTCTGCTGGACATCTCCAATCAGCTGGGAACCAACTTCCCAGTGGAAAGCCACTCCTATGCAGCTTCTGCCTCTGGCAAAGGTAGGTAACTGGCAGGCTCAGACATTTAACCAATCAGCAGACAATCCCAACCCCATCCGTTGCTGGGTAATCAAAGGATTGATCAGATGGTTAAGGTTTAACAAGTATGTTAAAGGAAAAGAAAACTTTGTTACACCATGTGGTGTACACCTGCTATGTGTCCTGACACTGTCTTCTTTCTTACTTAATCATTAACAGACGTGGATATCACTGGAAACGTCAGTATTTATTATGCAGCACTAATTGTCCCTAACCTGAGGAGACCTTTAAGAGTTACCCCATTGGCATGTCTGGAGTTACAGGTGCACCAGACTGAGAAAGGATGGCAGATTTCCTTCCCTGGGGACATCACTGAACCAGATGGAATTTTACAATAATCCGGTAGTTGCTTAGATAGCAGAATTCCTGATTTAATTGCTTCATTTTAAATTCCCCAGCTGCTGCAGTGGGATCCAACTCTTGCCTCTGGATCAATGGTCTAGGCTCCAGATGTTACTCAAGTAACTTAGCCACTCCCATATATTTCTGGAATATCCCTCGTTTGTGATTTTCAAGGGTATATTTCTTGATGCCTAGATGCATTTTTAGTTTTCTTCAGCAATGTTTTATTATTCCGAGACTAACTCACCCAGTATTAATTATGTTATTACTTATAGTGTTATAACATTGGTTTAAATGGTGCATATTACAATCCAATTTATTCTGTTGCTCCCTTGTTTAGTTTATATTGCTATTAATAAAAATATCCCTATGTCAAACCATTGTATTTCATCCTGGTTCCAGCCAGCTGGACCAGAGCTATGCAAGGTCTTCGTTGCCTTGGTGACCTATCTGTGAATTGCCTGCCTGTTCTCCAAAGAGATGTTTACGGTACTTGCTGTACTAATGTTTTCCTACACTAATACGTGTTGCACTCTTCACAGCCATGGCACCCTCTCCACATGCCAAGTTGTCCCAACATAATCATTTTCTACTATTATCCCTAAAACTTACATTCTTCTTTGAGAATCCTTATTATTCAGGACATAAAACGGAGAGAGTTATTCCTCCTTATGATTTATAGAGAAAGACCCACCTCAAATGAGGTGTGGGTTTAAGGCCATTTCTCCAACTTGGTCATAATCCTGTCTTTTTGCAAGTTAAATTCGGATTTACCAGTAGGTAATGGTTTGGAGTCAACCCAGAAAGAATTTCCAAGATCAACTGTGCAAGACGTGAAGACAGACTTTGATGACTGAGTAAGTCGGAAGAGCCGTGGTTGTTACATCTGTAAGAGTGTATTATCTTCTATCTGGTGTGTGTGGTACCTCCAACCAAGAATCATGGAATTCAGGTATCAGGTAAATGATGAAAAGGTATACAGTTCAACTCTCATCACTGGGTCGTGCCCACTTCTTATGCTTGACGGAAATGGTGATGCTTACCCAGTTATTCTCTCTGGAGAAGAATGGTGATATATGGGGCGTGATAGCAGGAGGAGCATGAAAAACATAAATAATAGGAGCAGTAGTCGGCCATTTGACCATTGGTCAGCTTTGTCATTTCATGAGATCTTCAACACCAAATTGTCTCTCTTGTGCTATCCCCAAACACCTTGATTTCCTTATTCTCTTCCCCACAGTCTCTCCTTTCCCCCACTTTCTCACTTCGCATCCCCTCTCTCCCTTCTCCTGTCATTGTCTCTTTCTCCCCCCACAACCCTTCCCATTTCTCCCCCTCCACAGTCTTTCCCTTCCTCCTTCACTCTCTCTTACCCCTACCCCACTCTTTGAGAATATACTCAACAATCGTACATCCACTGTCCTCCAGGGTAAAGTATTACTCCTCACCTCTTTCCCAACTGATTAGCTCCTTAGCCTGAATTGTGAGCCATATTTAAACCCATCTCAGACAGGAGAAATAGCCTCCCTGTATCTGCCTTTGGTATTGTATTGGTGTTGGTTTATTATTGTCACTTGTACCAAGGTACAGTGAAAAACCTGTCTTGCATACCGATCGTACAGGTCAATTCTTTACACAGTGCAGTTACATTGAGTTAGTACAGAGTGCATTGAAGTAGTACAGGCAAAAACAATAACAGTACAGAGTAAAGTGTCACAGCTACAGAGAAAGTGCAGTGCAATAAGGTGCAAGGTCACAACAAGATGGATCATGAGGTCATAGTCCATCTCATTGTATAAGGGAACCGTTCAATAGTCTTATCACAGTGGGGTAGAAGCTGTCCTTAAGTCTGGTGGTACGTGCCCTCAGGCTCCTGTATCTTCTACCCGATGGAAGAGGAGAGAAGAGAGCATGTCCCGGGTGGGTGGGGTCTTTGATTATGCTGGCTGCTACACCAAGACAATGAGAGGTAAAGATAGAGTCCAAAGAGGGGAGGCTGGTGTCTGTGATGTGCTGGGCTGTGTCCACGACTCTCTGCAGCTTCTTGCAGTCTTGGATAGAGCAGTTACCATACCAAGCCGTGATACATCCAGATAGGATGCTTTCTATTGGTGCAATCAGTAAAAGTTTGTTGAGAGTCAAAGGGGACAAACCATATTTCTTTAGCCTCTTGAGGAAGTAGAGGTTGCTGGTAAGCTTTCTTGGCCATGGCATCTACATGATTTGACCAGGAGAGCCTGTTGGTGAGTTCACTCCCAGGAACTTGAAGCTCTCAACCCTCTCAACCTCAGCACCATTCAGTGTAGACAGGTACATGTACACTGCCCCCTTTCCTGAAGTCAATGACCACTCTTTTGTTTTGTTGACATTGAGGGAAAAGTTGTTGTCATGACTTTTCAAGACATAAGAGTTTATATGTTTCAATGGGGACACCATCCACTCTAAAATCTAGGGAACAGAGCATTGTCTACTCAATATCTTCTCAGGGGACAGTCTCCCTCTCTTTCTCTAACAGTGAATTTTTGTCACACTCCTGTCTCAAGTGTGGCTTCACCAAAACTCTATGTAATTGCACAAAGACTTCTTTACTTTCATGCTCCAACCATTTTATTACAAAAAGCTACATTTGTATCTGATTTATTCATTGCTTTCTGCTCCTATATATGAACTTCTTGTGTTACATCTACCAGTATATATCACTGTCTCCTGCTCTTCTATTTATTCCCACCAAAGTCAGAAAAATCTCCACACTACCATGTTGTGTGTCAGGTTCTTGCCCCATCATTTAGCCTCTTTATCTGGGAGAAGTTCCTCCTTTGCTACTCGTGTAAGTACGTGCAAGTGTCATGAACTGTGTGTACTCACCTCCCAATAACTTCAGTGGAACCAAATGTGCAGACTTGTTGAGCTGATGTTCATACACACATTCAGCATCAGTAACCAAAAACAAATTCCTTCCCATGTCCTTTTCCAGCTTCTTTATGTCCCCCTAGCAGCAGAATTTCCAAACCTGCCTCTGTACCAAAGCAAACTTGCATACTTGTAACCTTAGACCCCCTCATCCAAGTTATGATAGAGATTACAATTACTTAATGCCCAATGAATCCTTGATTACATCACTAATTACAAACTACCATCCAAGAAATGGTCCATTTATGAATACTCTCTACTTTCTTTCCATTAACCAATCCTTATATATTTGAGCAGGCAATATGACTCTCAATATAGAACAGGCAAGATCTTCATAGGTTAAATGATTTCCTTCCCTGCCATAATAATTCTATGACTTGTAGTTCTATTATTCTACATTACTTCATTGCCATAAGTCATAATGTTTGTGTACTGTCTCCTTCTGGATGCTTTGGAAAAACCAAGTTCACTGCATCAACTGGTTTCCTCATAACCCATCTTGCTAACCATAATCTCAAAGACTTTAATTGATTTCAGACTTTACTTCCCTTGCATAATTCTCTGTTGATTCTGCCCAATCACATGATGATTTTCTAAGATCCTGTGACCTAAGAATAGACTCTAGCATTATTTTCTCTGCTAATAATGTAGGTTTAATTGGTCTATATTTCCTCATTTCATTCTCCCTACTTTCTTGATTAGCAGGATTGATTTTTTCACCTTCCCACTGAGCAGGGACAATTTCAGCCAAGGTTGCACTATATTTTCCACAGGGTTTTTATTTCAGGGAGAGTGTATATATTTGTTGTAAATTGTGAATTAATCAAAGATCTTCACCAAGGTGGAAGAAACACAACAAATCACGTCCTCGTCACATTGATGACTATGTGATGAAGTAAGTCTCCCCTCTCTCATACCAATCACACTTTAGATAAGATGTCAACTCATTAGGGAGAGATATCAAGGACATTTACTCAACTGCTACCATGGAAACAGCTGCATGGAAGAACTAGAAAAGCTAAGTTGTACTCCACACAGAGAGAAGATGAAGGGCAGGTGTAATAATGTTCCACATCAATGAGGCATAGTGATGGAGTGAAACATTTGTTCCCAGTGGAAGAAGGTTCAGTAATCAGAGGAGAAGGTTTTAGTTAATTGGCAAAAGGAACAGGGCTGAGATAAGGAATCTATTTTCAACATACCAAGTTGCTATGATCTGGACAGCACTGCCCAAAAGGGTAGTGGAAGCAGGTTCAGTAGTAATTTTCAAAAGACAATTGAATAAGCATTTGAGAAGAGACAAAACTGGAAGGTTTGGAGAAAGCAAAGGGGAGTGGGATTATTGGACAGCTTTTCAAAGACCCGCCACAAGTTCAATGGGGTCAAGTCGACTCCTTCTGCTCTGTTCTATTCCAAGAAAATCATCTTCCTTTGGCAAGCAAGCTGCTTCCTTTAAAATATACAGCAAAAAAAATTCAGAAGGACAAGATGACTTTGCCAGAAAAAAATATTCAAATTGCATGACATTAACCTATTACTAAAATCAAAACATCTGAGCTGCTTCTGTTTGATGTTCAAATATTAGAGTAAAATCGTAAGAGGTAAAATTGATGCAGTGGTACTGAGGCCAAGCCTCAGGTTCAATCTAGCAATTATACAGTACAAATTGATTTATCCACAATAAATTCTGCACAACAGTATGTGATAGATGCAGAACAAGGGCAGAAAGCACAACCTCCTCACTGACAGACTGCGATTTGACCACCATAAGACAACTTCATCCTCTTTTCCCAAGTCTCTTAAAACCCACAAGTCACTCTTCAAAGACAAATGATAACAGAAAATGCTGAAAATACCCAGCAGGTCAGACGGCATCGGTGGAAGGAGAGACAGTGTCAATGTTTCAGGCTCAAGACACTTCATCAGAGCTGTGGAACAGAGAACAGAAATTAGTTTTGTTGCAAAGAGAGTGGGACAGGGATGGATAGGACAAAGGCTGAGGCCAGGGTTACTGTGGTGATAAATTGTTGGGGCCAACTGGTAAGTGAGTTAATGGAGGCAATGAGAGTGAGAAAGAGAGAGTGAGAGAATGAACAAATGTCATGAATTGAGGGCAATTGGAGAGTGAGAACACAAACAGTTGCAAAATATGGGACTCAGGGATGCACCCAGCAAGGCAGACTGCACTAATGGAGAGAGAAAATCTGAGCCAATATTACAGATGGATGACTAACAGCAGAAATGGCCAGTTCTGAGATAGACAAAGAAAGTGAGTTATCTTGAAGTTCAAGAATTTAATATTTAGTCCAGAAGGCTGCCATGTGCCCAGACGGATGATGAGGTGTTGTTCCTCAGGCTTGCGTTGGGCCTCGTAATACTGCTGGGGGACACAGACAGATAGGTCAAGAGTGCGAGTGGGATAGAGAATTAATGTGACAAGAACTTTGGTTGTGTTCTCTCTTTCCCGGTTCTGACAAAGGGTCTTAGACCTGCAATGTTAACTCTGTTTTAGCTTCCACAGATGCTGCCTGACCTGCTGAGCGTTTCTAACATTTTCTACTTTTATTTCAGATTTCCTGCATCTGTAGCCCTTTTTTGTGTGATTTTCAAATGAACTTTCTTCTGGGATTTGGATTGCAATCCAGCCTAGTAAGATGGCAGTGAGAAATCTTCAGTGCTGGGGGCAATGAGAAATGAATGAAACATGTGCACTTTCAATTGTTCTATATTACCAGCAAAGTAGGTCCACCAATTCATTATTTTTTGCAAGTTCTGCTTTAAGCAGTCACAAGCAAATCTGCCACATTTGCAAAGTGGGGTTTGATGTACAGATATCATGTAAAAAAGTGGGAGCTAGAAGGGGTCTAACTGAGAGACTTCCTCAAACGAAGAGTTACCACTAATGTAGTGCAGCACAGGGTGGAACTAGTGGTAGATCCTGAAGGGAATTGATGGGAACATGGAGAATAGGTTATAGGGAAAATTAGTGGCGGAATGGAATTGAGCTGTGAGCTGTGGAACTAGTACAGCTGCTACCTCACTGTGCCAGGAACTCTGGTCTAATCTTGACTTCTGGTGCTGTTTGTGAGGAGTTTGCATGTTCTCACTGTGGCCGTGTGGGCTTCCTCCTAGTGGTCCGGTTTCTTCCCACATCCCAAGTTTGTGTAGGTTGGCAGGTAAAGTGTTTACTGTAAATTGTCCCCAGTGCAGAGACTAGTGGTAGATCCTGAAGGGAATTGATGGGAAC
Source organism: Pristis pectinata (assembly GCF_009764475.1). NCBI lineage: Eukaryota > Metazoa > Chordata > Chondrichthyes > Rhinopristiformes > Pristidae > Pristis > Pristis pectinata. Next base: position 31,658,937 of record NC_067424.1, read on the forward strand.
ATGGAAAATAGGTTATAGGGAAAATTAGTGGGGGAATGGAATTGAGCTGTGAGCTGGCATGAACTTGATGGGTTGAATGGCCTCTTTCTATGTCATTAGGAAATATGGAAATATCAACTGGTCTCTGAAGTGGCCATATCACCCATTGCTAGGCTCCCATCAAATAGCCAGGCTGTGCTATTTGATGGGAGCACTAAATTGCCAGCTCTGAAATGAGAATGTATTACATTTGGCAACATTATCATTCCTTTTCCTTTGTTCTTGTCCTCAGATGATTCTCCTGATTTGTTTCTCACTTGAATGATCTTATATATCTCTATTGGATTGTGACCAAGTTCATGTGTTGGCTCACAAACACAATCCTGAAACAAATATTATGATAACAGTGCTGTATAGCACAGGCTTGCAGATTGTAATATTGCTGTGGGGATGTCATTTCAATCCTTACCATCACTTGATACTGGTAGGGTTGAAACACTGTGACGGTATCCCTCCACTTTCTGTCTAAATACTTCATATGATATGTTTCAACAAAGCTTAAAGCATAACTCTTTCACTAAGCATTTTGTCTCTGTCCTGAAAGACGAAATAAAGTTTGGTTTTGTGTAACTCCCAGACTCACCCTTATACCCATTTCCCCCCCCCCCCCCTCACGTTTACCTGGGTCAGATGCCATCTGCTGGATGTGCTGGCTGGCTCAATCTGTTAACAAGGCGTAGTGAGGCTCTAGAGGCAAGCAGGCCTCAAACTGAACACACTCTTAGAATATCCTGACAGCCTTTAACAGGAGGGAAAGCTAAGAAGAGAGCCTTTGATCAAAGTTGATGCAACAGAGTCATAGAGTCATACAGCATGGAAACAGGGTCCTTCAGTCCAACTTGCCCCTGCTGACCAAGGTGCCCATCTGTGCCAGTCCCATTTGCCTGTGCTTGGCCCATATCCCTCTAAACCTTTCCTATCCATGTACCTGTCCAAATGACTTTTAAATAGTGCCCTCTTATGACTAGAGGAATAAATTACTGCTCTGAGCAGGTAGCCATTGAGAACAGAAGTATGATATGCAGGCCCTGTAACATATCACATTTTGACAATGAATGGGATAGAATTATGGATTCCCTAGATATCTTTTTTCTCTAGAGGATAATCCTGCCAACCAACAGAGAGCTATTTAGGTCTTCTTTGTTTAAGAAAGATCCAGTTTTATATCTGGGTCCATAGAGCAGAGTGGACCCAGGGACTGGAGCAACACAGAAGGTGCTGGAGGAACTCAGTGGGTCAGGCAGCATCTATGGACAGTCAACGTTTTGGGTTCAGATGAAGGGTCTCAACCTGAAGCATTTACTGTCCATTTTCCCTCCATAGATGCTGCCTGACCTGCTGAGTTCCTCCAGCGCCTTTTGTGTTGCTCCAGATTCTAGCCTCTGCAGTCTCTTGTGTCTGGATTAGGTTGAGAGACCTTCAAAGGTGGAATGTGGTTGGACAGCCATTCAAAGGTGGCTGTGACTGTGGGAAAAATTAGGTGAGATGAGAGTCTTCAATGTGTGCGTGAAACAATTAGAAATGTCCTTCACCGGATACAACATGAGAGAAGTTCCTGATAATCCTGTTTGAATCTACATTTTGTTACGGATTCATGAAACATTATTCCATGAGTATCTACATGGCTGTAGGATTATTGTCATAACTGAACGTCAGCCCTGACAAATATTCTGAGTCCAAAATATCGGTTCCAACTTGAGTTGCAGCACAAATGCGAGTCCAATTATGTCTGCACTCAGTTAAACATTCAGGACAGAAGATCGGAAGGTCATAGTATTGCTGATGCTACATCAAGGTCAGGAGACCTACCACAAGTTACACCCAATAGGGAAAAATTTTTCATTTCCCATTTTTGGATAGTTGCCTGTTATACAGATGATGTTGATCGAGAACCAAATGAGATTCTACTTAACCATAGAGATTTACCTGTCTCACCTGTCAAATTCAGATGAAGGTATCTGTGCCTATTTTCTTTGTAAGAATGAGAGGGTCAGTTGATAAAAGGACTGGCAAAATGGTGCAGCAGTTAGCACTGCTGCCTTACCACTCCAGGGACCTCGGGTGCTGTCTGTGTGGAGTTTGCACGTTCTTCATCTGACCGCATGGGTTTTCCTGCGGGGTGCTTCCATTTCCTCCCACATCCCAAAGATGTGCTGCTTGCAAAGACCCATCGGGATAGAATAACTGGCAGGAGAATCAAAGGGGAGATGCTGAGTTATGTGTGTGCTAGTGATAAGTTGCAGGTATTCAGGAGAGGGAATGGACTGATGTGCTGGGAGGCAGCATGGACTAAATGGGTGGAATGGCCACTTACTATGCATAATAGTAAGTGTCAAGTGGGAAGCCATTGTAGTGATTCCTGAAGAATGGAGATCGTCATAGTTAAGGGATTTACATGATCAAGGCCATGGGACATTACCGGCATAGAGTCTGGCAAAGGACTACCCATGGTGTCTGGGCTAGATCAGAACATGAGGCAACATTTAAGTCAGTAAGCAAAATGCCAACATCAGTTCCCTTACACCTATGGAAACTGTCTACCAGAGCTTGGCAACGACTGCACATTGATCTTGCAGAGTTGCAAAGGCAACAGCTGTTCGTTCTGACAAGTGAGTTGACGTGTCTCCGACAATTGAACATCCGCAACCAAAAAAATGAATATTTTGTGGAGTTTGATGCCACATTTGGGCTTCCAGCAAAAATTCTGTCAGATCATAGACAGCAGTTTTGTTCAGAAGCATTTGCACAGTTCTTAAGTTGAAACAGTGCAAAACGTTCCAGAGATCCATCATGTCATCCAGCTTCCAATGGAGTACCTGAACACAATGTACGAATTATTGAAAGTGCTCTCGTCGAATGTTAAATGTTAGATCCAGATTCAAGGAATGTCAATTATTATTAGAACACATACTGGCAATTTTTCTGATAAGTTGTCAAAAGCACTCCTGCCTTATCAAAGGCGAGGCTGCTTCTCAATAGATCGCTGCAAACAAGGTCCTCGGTGCTAAATCCAAAGGTAGCACAGGAGAGAAGCAAACAAAATAGAAAAAGTCAAAAAAGAATCAGAATTAGAGAAAATGTCTGAAATTGTACTGAACATCAGGTGATTAATCACCACTACAACTGGTTGAAGTAGTTTCCTGGAATATTTGTAAAAATACATGGACCATGCGTATTTGTTCAAGATGTTTCATGGTGGTAAGGTTAGTTGCCTGTATCTTGATCACTTGTTAACTATAGAGATAAATGGAGTTAAAAGCTTGAGTGAATCAAACTCATCTGACGAGCCAGAAAGCCTGGTTAGGAGTTACCAGAAGTTAGCTCAACATAGATTATACCAGAAGCAGAGCCAGGAGACCTCAGAACAGAAAAGTGGAGCTTGATGGAGAAACATTCACCTCCATCTCAACCCCGAATGAGTCAAAGTACTTCCATATGGTTTGAAATGTTTAATCAAGAGAGGAGTTGAAACAGGAAATCAGTGGTTAACTTTCATTTGTAAAAGGAAGCAATAGTACTCTTGACAAATACTTGATTCTTCTTCTCAATATTAGTGACTAGTTCAAGAATTTAGTTCATTATGTATTTTTTAAGAATCTTTACTGTTAAAGTATTGCATCATAACTATGAACAGTTATTATTCAAATATAAATATATATGAGAGGGAGAGAGAGGGAGAGGGAGAGAGAAAGAGAAAAAAAACTTGGTAGCCAATGTGTATAGAGGTGTGATATGCAGCCTATGGAAAATATCAAAGTTTTATTAACAGTTTTTAAATGTCTACAATATTCAGACATGTTTACAAACATTGTTAAAATTGTCGTAAATGATTGTTTTTAATTAAGATAATTAAAGATTAAAAATATTTAAATCAGCTAAAACACTAAGGAATTATTAAAAACGTTACAATAGATCAAGTGAAAATTAAGAATCTTTATGTATCATTTTATGTATACTAATCTCCAGGTTTGGAATCCCATTCAGGTCAATGGGCACCTTTATCCATGCCAGGTCTGCTGATGGAACAAAGCGACAAACCTACTGGTCTTTGTCACGTGGCACCTCCCAGGCTTACAACAGATCCATGGAAGTCCAAGATTTACTTAACTGGACATTGCTGACTCTCTTAGGAACCACCACACAACAGCCAGCACAAATAATCTTGATGTTTCCTTTTATTGGTTCAGCGTTAATCTTTTTGTCTGAAAAAGCAGTCTGAGAACTTTCAAAGCTGCAATATAAATCCATGTTGTTGTAGATTCCAAGAAACAAACAGAACCCTGTCATGTAGAATAGCTGCAATCCGAATAATTAGTTAAATATCAGGAATGGTTACACATGTGATTTTCTTAACCATGGCTTCAAATAATTATTTCTGAGCAATTTGGAGCTTATATTGGAATTAGTTGTTAGATTAAAACATATTCAGGGGCTTGGGAATTCAGTGGAAGAAATGTTATTGTAGGCTTATTGCAATTTGGCCGCCTACATTAGAGATTCATGGTACTTCCATGGGGAAAATTCTAATTATTCCTTTGATAGGTTTAACTGGTGAAAATTTCACTGGGCTTGTGATTTATAAAGAACACCAGTGCTACTGTCATCCAAATTTCTTTGTGCTGCTTCTGTGATAATTAAAAACCTCTTACCTAAAGGTATTCTATGGGCTGCAGTAAATGTGACTAGTTAATGAAATGGATAGACAGGATAACCGTGTCTTTATCAGCTTCCCAGATTTAGTCAGCGAAAGGTATAATAAACCTGTTTGTAAAATACACCAGCACAACTGTCAGGTTTATCTGACCAGCAATTGACCAGTTTCTGATTTCAGGCCCCAAGTCTGGGCTGAGAAAGAACATAAAACATGTGTTACGCAGGGGAATAGATCTGTTGCACACTCTCTTTCCTGTTTCCTGTCAAGTGATGATGAGATGTATAGATTTGTTTATAGTAAAATCTGGATCAGGATTAGTGGGAGATAAATTCTTTAACAGTTGAACCACCTCTACACACATTTATAAAGGTGACACTGTGACTTCAAGGGCCAACATCATTCTGATGTGGTCCAATCAGGAAAATGATTTGCTGCTGTTTCGATGCCAATAGCCAATCAGTATGATGAGCTCCCAAAACACAGAATGGTCCTCTGGTCTTTCACAATATATTGTTGACACGGAAATGTAGGTTAGGAAAGCACTCCAAACCTTCTCAGGATAATGAGGCATAGGCAAAAGTGCAGACTTGTTAGCAATGCCCTTATGCCTTCAGCAATATAATGGTACTGACTACCTTTTGCACTACTATGGACTTGTCTCTGATTGTGTCTTTGTTTTCTTCACTGGGGTCTTGTTTTTACGCAGTATTTTTCTCTCTCTCTCTCTTAACTGTTTTGTATAATTTACGTATAATTTATATTCTGTGTGTTGTCTGTACCTACATGCATGTAATACTGCTGCAAGCAAGTTTTTCATTGTACCTGTACCTCACTGTACTTGTGCACATGACAATAAACTCAACTTAACTTGACTTGATGTCCACAAGCAAAGTTAGCATATCACAGAAAGGCTGGGAACATAGCCTCCATGTCTAAACTATAAGCAGCATCCGTGCCAAGTCCACAACCATTGAGGCCATTTTTTAAATCAAGAATTCAACAATAAAAAGCTAATCTAACATTTGCAGCACATCCATCACAATTTATTTGTAACATTAGTTTTTAAAGGAGTCAACTTTCTCCTGCAGCATCAGAAGCTCTTTAAGGGGATCTGTGGCAAATGGCTTGTATCAAAGAAGGGTTGTTTAACACGAGCAGTGACTAGGGAGTGGCAGAAATGCATATAATCTAGGGTTCTATAAATGCCAACTTTTAAAATAAGTGTTTAGACTGTAACTTCCTCCTCACATTGTTACACAAAATATCTTGATTGTATCCATAGTGATGAACCTTAGCAGGTGAATTTATCTAGATTGGTAATTTTCAAATAAAAGTGTTCCTTCTCTGTCTGGCTGAGAATCCTTAATTTGCGTTTTGTTTTGTAGTTTCCTCCTGCAATATATTGGGGGAAGTTTTAAACCACAAGAACAGGTGGGTTCATGTTAGGTGGGATGTTTGAAGCTTAAAAGTCTCAAGTCTGAATCTGAACTGCCTTGAACCTGGTGACATTCAGTTTTAAGGATACTGGTTGGGGAGGGGATAACCAATGTACTCCCAGAAGGAAAAACACTCGTGTAGTATTTAAACAAGCTTCAGATTTTACCTCCATTTTAAGACGTATGCTGGTAAAACAGATTCGCAGGACCTCAGATAACTTGACAGTTCAAGCAAGGCCGGGACAACTGAATCCAGTAGTCAAGCATCCTCCCGCACAACCTATGGGCCAGAGAAGGAGTGTCCCCGAGATCCGCCATTAACCCTGGTCCCCCCACTGCACCACCAGTTCTGAGATCCAGTGTCCTTCCTGAGCCACAATCACACACTCACCCACCCTTCCAAACCCTCACCTTTCCAACACTGACCTCATGCAGCTGCAGCCTCTGATTCCCCCTGAACCATCTGCTACCATCCCTCACCATCAACTTTCCCTTCCTCTGGGCTTGCCCTACGTTACAGGCCACCCAACCTCCATCACACCTCTTCACTGCCCAGCCAGTAACTAGTCAACCTCTGACTGACTGCAAGCCTGAAACAGGGAATACAAAATTACTCTCCTCCCCCACCTCCCCATAACTACCAAGGGCAAATATATTACACATTACGAACTTTTTCCTTCTTATCCCAACCAGACATACTCAGTTACAAAGATCTGAAAAATCATAGGTTCAGTTGTAGTGTTGCTATGTACCACAATGGAAGCAAAGTGAAACACCCATCTTTTCTTTGTATCACACCCATTTTGCATCCCACTGAACAAAACTGTACCCCTTCCTTCCCCCATTCCCTCATCAATACTGGGGATGCAGCATGCAAATATTGTTATGATGTTTTGAAAATAAACTGTGTTGAATTTTTCATTGAGAAAAATACTGATAAAACTACAAATACTGTGAGAAGGCTAAAGATGAGTTGTACACGTTGATATCTGAAGCAACTTCTTTATGAAAAGGGAGTGACTTTGTCTTTTATTATTCTACCCATTGCAACTTCCAAAGTTGGCACTAAAATATTCAGTGTTCAATATGCCAACTGAATGCTCACCAGACCAGGGAGCCTACTGCATCATTTGCAACAGTCAACTTCCAATCAACTCTTAGACCAGAAAACCAACCTGGAGACCAAGACATAGGGTAGAGATTGGGCTACACTCCATATCACTGAAGGCATCATAACAACATCTTAAACAACATAACATGGTCTTATTGTAAGGGCGTGTTTGACTGTGTATGAGTATGGTGTGGAGGGAAACATGCACACTCCCTGATGTGGACAGGAAAGGAGTAAGCAAGAGAGAACACAAGAGGGCAATCACTTAATGCAATACAAAGCTGGGGAAGTGTAAATTGAGTTGCTGATTCATCGTCAGCCAGTTTACACAATCACCCAAAATCCAAATTATACTAATGTGCAGTTTAAAAAGAGCCTTAGCAGGTTTTCAAGACCATATAATCCACGGAAGTAAAATAAAATCACAGTCTGATCACAACTATTTAGCGACAAACTAAATTTTTATCACATACCACTGAACATTTCCTTGGATTTGTTGCACATGAAAGGTCTAGCTGTAAAGAGCTAGTTTTATTGACTCATATTGGAATCAGGATTACAGTGGGCTGATAACTCAGGCATGGAGTTGCATCAGTAACCAATGGTTTCATTTTAAACATCATCACAATTTACAGCTGGATATTTCTGTAGGAAGCTATAGAAGTTAAGTATTGATCATTTTCCACAAAATAGTGGTTTTAAATCAAACACAAGATAATGTGTTGCAAGACAGACGCACTCTATCGGTTTTACTCATTCCAACAGTGAACACTTTCCATTACAATAGAGATTCTACAACCTATGTTCATCGTGAGAAAGTAGTTATGGGGAAAGTGGCTCCATCCCCAATGTGTTTAAGACTGTAAAATACCAATCTGAAAAGAAACTGCAGGCGTTTTATTCCTGACCTCAAGGCATCTCAAAGGTGCCTCTGACATAGGACTTGGACTTGTAAGCTTTTGACTAAGAGCTTTTTGTACTACCATTGAGCCATGGCTGACATTGAAAACCTAGCCTCATAATTCCAGCAGTCCTTCCATACCAGGAAACACTGTCATAAACAGGTTGCCCATTTCTATAATCTTCACTGCCATTCTAGTAGCAACTTCCGTACCCAGTTCCATACTCAATGAACAAATCCATCCTGGTTCACAATTTCACCTCATCCTTCTCCACAGTTTGTGCTTCAACAGAAGAGTTTCTTCTTTTCAGGCATTAAAGATAGAAATCTCAACAACTCTTGAATTCAAAATTCCCTCCGTGATCTTTCTTCCCCTTTATTTTCCTCTGACATCACTCCCCTTCACTATTCCTATTGGTTGCTCATCTATCTTCTGAGATGGAAATAGAAGAGCCAAGGAGGGAAGGAAAAAGGCAGATATGGGCCATGGAAAAGTGAGAGCAGTGCAGAAACTGACAGCACAGATGATGAAGCCATTAATATCTTCCTCTCTCTGATCCCCAATGATCTGCCCTCAGCAGAGGCCTCAGTTTCACCTCGATATCTCCCAGACTCAACAAAGTCCGACTTTGAATGGCACTGAGGTCTTCCTTCCCACCACACACTCATTCCCTACACAACATCCAGCCTCGTAGTCACCAACACTGCACAACCTACTTCTAATTCCTCTCTAAGATCACAAGAAGGACTGTACTGGTAGACCCGTCATTTCCGTCTGTTCTTGACCCACAGAGCATATTTATTCCTACGTTAACTTTATCCTTCTCCCTTGTCCGGCTTTCTTTGTGACACTTGTCACATCTGTCACCTCTTTGATAATTTCCAGTGTCCCTGTCCCCACTGGCTGATCTTCATTGTGGACATCCAATCTTTCTACACCTCTGCCTCAACCAGGATAGCCTTCGCTTCTTCCTTGAAGGGAGGTCTAACCAGCCCCTTCCACTCCCAGCTTATTGTTGAACTCATTCTCACGTTGAACAACTTCTTTAAATCCACTCACTTCTTCCAAATCAAAACGTAGCCAAGCAAACTTTTTTTTTGAGTCCAAGCTATATCTGTCTCTTTGGAGGATATGTCTAACAGCTGTTCCTTCGGCCCCCTTCCATACCTCCTTTTCCCAGTATATTGGTGCTGTTTCCTTCTCTCAGACAGAAATTAAAGGCTTCATTATCTGTGCTGTCAGTTTCTGTACTATTCTCACTTTTCCATAGTCCATATCTGACTTTTTCCTTCCCCTTCTTGACTCCTCTATTTCCATCTCTGAAGATAGATTAGCAACCAACATCCATTACAAGCCCCCAGACTCCCACAGTTACACCTTCTCAAGCCTTGCTTCGCAGGACTCCATTCTCGCATTCTCTGCATCTCCAACTATTCTAATGACAACACTCTCCACACCTCTGCTTCACAGATATCTTCCTTTTTCCTTAGTCACAGTTTCCTCTCCACCATAATTGGTAAAGCTCTTGGAAGTCCTGCTCCATTTCTTGTGCTTTCACTCCTCTCTTGTCACCAGAGCAAAGATAGGATTCCCTTTGACCTCATTTTCCGCCACACCAGACTCCACGTTCAATGGATTTCCATCATTTCCACCTTCTTCAGCATGGTGGACTTTCCCTTCCCCTCCCCCTTCAGCACTTCAAATGCAGGTGAGGTGACTGCCTTGCAGAATAATTCCATTCAGCCCTGAAAGACTGGCCTGGTACTTGGTGCCTGTCATGTTAATTATTTATCCTTCTCCTACTCTGATCCCACTGTCTTTGGTCTCTTATATTGTTCCAACAAAGCCAATGCAAGCTCAAGGAACAGCATATTATCTTCTGACCATTCAACACTGAACTCAAACACTTCAGCTAACCTGCCTTTCCTGTTCTGGCCAGTACTGGTGAAGAATCATCAACCTGCAACCTAAACCTGAAGTGATTTTTCTCCTTCAGTGCTGTTTGAGCTGCCGAGTACTTCTGGTAATCCATTTAATTCCAAATTTCATTCATCTCTTTCTAATTACACCTCTTCCAGACACTTCAGTTGTGATTAACAAGTCTTCACCACCCTCTCTCAGCCAACGCCACTACCAGTTGTGTCATTCGGTCTGCTTGGTCTCCACTCCATCACAGTCATTCTATGTGTTGAATCCAAACCTTCCCTTTCCCTGCAACATAAGACATGTCTGTTTTCTAACTTTTCCTAGTTCTAATAAAGGTTTATTAATGGGAATTGTTACCTCTGTTTCTCTCTTCACAGATGATTCCAGAACTGTTGTGTACTTCAACATATTCTGCTTTTATGTACCCAGTTCCACTGAAAAATCTTATTGTCATAAACTTTAACTGTTTGTCTGGAATTCTGTGATCATATCAAATAATCCCCTTCCAAGAGTATTATCTTGGCTCAGTTAACTTAATATGCACACTAATGTTAAGGTTGTGGGTATTAACACTTCAGCACCTAAGCACTTAATCAAGGCCATTTTGAGTGGTACAATGTTGCATCTAGTAGAGCTGCCTCCTCATAGCTCCAGTGATCCAGGTTCAATCCCGACCCCGGGTGCCATCTGTGGGGAGTATGTGTGTTCTGTCTGTGATCTCATGGGTTTTATCTGGGTGCTCTCCTTTCCTCTCACATCCCAAAGAACTGCAGGTTGGTAGGTTAATTGGCTACTGTAACTTGCTTTAGGTGGCTGATAGAATATGTGGGGAGTTGATGCGAATCTGGGGAGAATAAAAATGGAATGAGTACAGGATTATTGTAAATGGGTGCTTGATGGTTGGCGTAGACTCAGTGAGCTGTACAAGTCTATGACTCTATCATTAGAGCGCATTGCCAAAATTAACTCAGTTGTGTCCTTCCTTCAGATGAGATGTTACGCTGAAGCCCGATCTGTCTTTTCAGATGAACATTAAAGATCCCATGGCAATGTTTCTAAGAAAAAGAGGATTTTACCCTGTTGTAATTTACATTAATTGATCATTCATCTCACAGCTGATTGTTGGATTTTTTTTGCATATAACTGATAATCACTGATCAAGAAGTACATCAGTGCAAAGTTGTAAAATAAAGTTCAATTCTATTGTAGGTAGTATCCATAACAGAGAAATATTCTATTGTGATGAATTTGGCTACTGGATATGCTGAATCAGAATGAAAATATGGAAGATGGTAAAGTATCCTTGCCTTGAGTTTTAGTTTGCAACTTAAACCTGAAATGTATCCTATCTCCTCTGGTTATTTAATGTTACAAACTCTTCGTAAGCTAGCTACATTGCAGATATTGATAGATACCGGATACCTTGCAGTAAGTGCATTGCATTGAGCTGTGCAATCCTCTCTGCTTCTGTGGTCAGGGGAAAACAATGGTTTATTTTCCATGCCAGTGAGTAGCACTTTTACTGTACAAAGCATCAACCACCGAGCCTCATTAAACCAAGTTCTTCTGCAATCAACTTCTATCCAAAAGTTAATGTCAAAATCTTATCATTAAGTTGGAGGAGAAGCTCCTTTACATGATCAGAATTCTAAATCAGGACATTCAGCTCATTAATTAATGCAGGTTATTTAACTGTAGCTGACTACTCCAGTTATATTCCCTAACCCTAAATTAAACCCCCCATCACTATTTTTTAGCAGGTAAAGCATTCTACATTCCAATATCTCTTACTGTGAAATATTTCTTTCAACTTTCACTTTAATTATTCTGGAGACGTTACTCCACCTATCGTTTTTTCTATTTTTTGATATAAAGTGGTTTTAACTACTCCATATATAAATCCAGTCATCATATTTCCTTTTTATCTGCGCACCTACATATATTCAGACCACAGTTCTTTGGTGTAGTGGATCACAGAGTGTTCGTTGCTAGCTCTCTTGAGTTGATGGAGTGGTAAACTCACAGCAGATACCAATTCCAACCCATTCCATTTTCAGATGAGCTCAAGCTCAGTGAGACAAGGGACTTAGTTAAAGACAATTTTACAGATGGGCTCATTGTGTTATTGAATCACGTTTTTTAAAAAAAAAAGTCATAGGCCATACAACATAGAGATAGGCCCCAACCCACCAAGTTTGATGGACAATCAAGTGCCCATTTACACTAATCCTACACTAATCACATTTGATTCTTCCTACATTTTCATCAAACCTCCCCCCACCCCAACCAGATTCTACCACACTAGGAGCAACTTAGCGTGGCCAAATAACCTACCAACCCTTAGGTCTTTGGGATGTGGAGGACACCACAGCACCCAGAGGAAACCCACGTGGTCACAGGGAGAACATGCAAACTCCACGTAGATACCACATGAGATCAGGATTAAATCCAGGCAACTGTGCCACCCGTGTCTGTATAAACTTTATGATTAACTTTTAAAGCCTGGTGGTATGTGCCCTCAGGTAGAAGATACAGGAGCCTAAGGGAACACACCACCAGGCTCAAGGACAGCTTCTATCCCACTGTGTTAATACTATTGAATGGTTCCCTTATATGATGAGATGGACTCTGACCTCACAATCTATGTTGTTGTGACCTTGCACCTTATTGCACTGCACTTTCTCTGTAGCTGTGACACTTTACTCTGTACTGTCATTGTTTTTACCTGTACTACATCAATGCACTCTGTACTAACTCAATGTAACTGCACTGTGTAATGAATTGACCTGTTCGATCGGTACGCAAGAGAAGTTTTTCACTGTACCTCGGTACAAGTGACAATAATAAACCAACACCAATAAAAAAACTATTTATGACTTAGTTTGTAATAAAAATAATAAAAGCTACTTTAAGTATACGCATTTTGTTAAGTTTTTGTTTATTTTAATTGGCTGCAAAGATGATTGTAAAAGGTGCTATAAAAAACAAAGAAAGACTTTCATTCATTAGTTTCTAAGTACCTGCTACAGAAGGATTGCAGTTATTCCAGAATAAGGCTCAGCACTATCTGTCATTGGGTAATTAGGGATGAGCAATGCATTCCAGCATTGTCAGTGGCATGCACATCACAAGAAGTGATATATATATTATATATTATATATATCTTTCAAACAATCATACACCCACCTTCACTCTCCTTGGCGTTTGAACTACTCCGTTGCTTCTGAGATGCCAATTCTTGTTTGTCAGCTGATCATGACTGGTGGTATTTCTAAATGACTGGCAAAATGATGAATCTGGGTTAATACAGCTTTAATTAAACATGATTGGGTTACAGCATATTTCTATATGTCACCTTGTCCCAGAGATTGTATTTCAAAAGAGCACCGGATTCTTGTTCTTTTTCAAACTAGGTGAGAGGCTCAATATTCATACTGGATGAGTAGAAGTAGATTACAAGGCAGTAATTCAATTTATGGGTTTGAGTGATTAATTTACAAAGGATTATTTCAAAACGCTGCTGAAATAGCCTGGTTTTCAAATTCTGCCAAGAGCATGAGCATATTTAATTTCCTCTCAATTAAAAAGAGCACCAGATTCTTGTTCTTTCCCTCCTCCTTTTTGTTTGTGTTCAGGCAGCCTGTTGACGAGTATCAACAGCTGGGTGGTAGCAGACGGCAAATCATTCCTGCTTACCAAATAACATTTTATTGACAGGAGAGGGAAAATTCACAGCATGCAACAGAGCTGGCCAAACTGCCATTGCCTGCAGTGGTAGTGAAAATTTTCCTCTGAGCATCCAGATGGGCATCTGCTGGAACCATGAAGTGTTGTATCTTGAACAAGAGGAGAAAACCAAGTTTTACCCTTTTGGAAGTTATATTATGGGGCAAAATGGGTTGGGTACTTGGTAGCTGGTGTGGACAGAGCCTGTTTACAGGAAGAAAGGAAACTCGGGTTTTTCTTCATGCCTTCTTTGAGGAAGTAACAAGCAGGATAGGCAAAGGAGAGTCAGTGAAGGTTGTTTACTTGGATTTTCAGAAGGCCTTTGACAAGGTGCTGCACATGAGACTGCTAAACAAGATAGGAGCACATGGTATTGCAAGAAAGGTACTAGCATGGATCAAAGATTGGTTGTCTGGCCAAAGGCAAAGAGTGGGAATAAAGGAGGCTTTTTCTGGTTGGCTACTGGTGACTAGTGGTGTTCCACAGGGGTCATGCTAGGTCTGCTATTTTTCACTTTATATGTTAATGATCTGGATGACAGAATTGAAGGCTTTCTGGCCAAGTTTGTGGATGAATCAAAGATATGTGGAGGGGCAGGTAGTGTTGAGGAAGAGGGAGTCTGCAAAAGGACTTGGGCAGGTCAAAATCAGAAACAGGTTTATTATCACTGACATATGTCGGGAAATTTGTTGTTTTGTGGCAGCAGTACAGTGCAAGACATAAAAATTAATATGTTACAAAATAAATAAATAGTACAAAAAAGGAATAACAAGGTGGTATTCATGGGATCATGGACAGTTCAAAAATCTGATGGCAGAGAGAAAGAAGCTGTTCCTAAAACACTGAGTGTGGGTCTTCACCTGCTGTACCTCCTCCCTGAAGGAAGTAATGGCATGCAAACCCTTCCACAGCTGCCAAGCATCCAATTGTGTCTATAACTTCACACGGAATTGCCTTTTCACTCGCACAATGGGCTTCTGTAGGTCATACCTGGACTTCTTGTAGGGCTCTGGACTGGAGGTCTTAAGGTTGTGAGAATGGACAAAGAAGTGGCAGATGGAACACAGAGCAGGGAAGTGTGTGGTCAAGCACTTTGGTAGGAGGAATAAAGGGATAGACTTTTTCATAAATAGGGAGAGAATTCAGAAATCAGACGTGCAAGGGGTCTTGGGAGTCCTAGTGCAGGATTCCTTGAAGGTTAACTTGCAGGTTGAGTCGGTAGTAAGGAAGGTAAATGAAATGCTGGCATTCATTTCGAGAGAGCTAGAACATAAAAGCAAGGATGTAATGCTGAGGCTTTATAAGGCATTGGTCAGACCACATTTAGAATATTGTGAGCAGTTTTAGGCCCCATATCTAAGGAAGGATGTGCTGGTATTGGAGAGGGTCCAGAGGAGGTTTACAAGAATGATCCCAGGGATAGAAGGGTTAACTTATTAGGAGCATTTGATGGCTCTGGGCCTGTACTCACTGAAGTTTAGAAAAATGAGAGGGGATCTCATTGAAACCTACTAAATATTGAAAGGACTGGATAGAGTGGACATGGAGAGGATGTTTCCAATACTGGCAGAGTCTCGGATCAGAGGGCAGAGCCTCAGAATAAAAGGATGTTGCTTTAGAAGAGAGATGAGGAGGAATTTCTTTAGCCAGAGGGTGGTGAATCTGTGGAATTCATTGCCACAGATGGCTGTGGAGGCATTGGGTATATCTATAACTGAGGATGATAGGTTCTTGATTGGTAAGGGTGTCAAAGGTTACAGGGAGAAAGCAGGAGAATGGGGTTGAGAGGTAAAAATAAATCAGCTGTGATTGAATGTTGGAGCAGACTCGATGGGCCAAAAGGCCTAATACTGCCCCTATGTCTTATGCCCTGTGGATTTAGTTGCGCAGTATGCATCTCTTGATAGGCTTGGATTCTAGTCAGATGGAGGGAATTCTGGAGTAGACCCAGGAACGTGGTCCTTCTGGGGATAAAGGAATTCACATTCCAGTGGAGTTCAGTCCCAAGGTTGTGGGGAAGTGGGGGGGGGGGGGGATGGGGGGCAGGTTCCCAGTGCCAGACTAGGTTCAGGAGGTAGGCTTCTGATCCTGGGCGGTTTGAGGGGTGGCAGGGGGAGGTGGAACTGGAGGGGAGGGGTCCAACCAATACAGGAGAAGGTCACTGTTTGACTCCGCAGATCCACTTGTGGTGAGATAAAACTAGAAATTGCTGCAAACATCAACGGGGCAGAGAACCAGTTTCAAATAAGTGACTCTTCATCAGGACTGGAAAATATATGGTAGTTGTAAATAACTGTTTGAAGAATGGAGGCAGAGCATGGGAGGGACTCTCGCTTATCCTGGACCACATGTTGTTGTGGAAGGGCACCGTTTCTCCCCAAAACTCTCCACAAGGCTTGTAAAACCCAGCTGGCTAGTTTTAAAGTCACCTCAGAGGATTCCAGCTTCATTAAAATATTTAAATTGCCAAAAAATTGGGAATGGTTTAGCTGCCTACATATTGTCCAGCCCTCTTTGGGAGGGTTGGGGGGTAAGCCAGGTGAGGTTTCAGATTTTCTTACAACCACAACCCATTAATTTCTGGGAGGTGGAATTTCATGCTCAAGACCCATTGGATTTATTCTTACTCAAAACTTTGCAACTTCTTATTTTCTTCAGACAGCTCTTTCAGGTGAGGCATTAAACCAGTGAAGTCTTTCCTCTCAAGGGAACAGAAAGAATTCATGACACCATCTGAAGGGGAGTGGGTGGGATGGGAGGTGAATTCTCCCTGGTGCCCTAGCGTAAATCTCCTGGCCAACATTTATCCCATTGCTGTTTGTGGGAACTTGCTGAATGCAAATTGACTGCCACTTTCAGTCACTAAAATTCTACTGCATAGAAATTGGATTCACCCTTTTTATACTGCACCAAAGATATGTTGGATATAACAAATTGGGTCCACCACAAAAAAATCGTGACCTTGGCTGAAAATACACATAAAAAATGTATGGTGGTTTGCACCCTGAGTTATGCAGAAAGACAGTTCCCAATAAGAAAGCTCCCAAATGTCATGCCTATGCCTCTGTCATCACCAGGAAGGATATCAGATCTTGAAGGAACTTAGCAGTGAAGGGTGCCACGGAGGTAAGCAAAAAGGCAGAGAACAGTAGTCTCATATGTGTGGGCCGAGTCTTTGTGATGGTTTGCCTTGATCAAATCCTGGCCCATCAGTGTCCCCACAGCATTGCGAGGTGCAGGGTAATCAGTAAGACAGCAATCGTAAGACAGTAATAACTTTGATGTATATAGTATGAGAAAACTCCCAATCAGTGATGAACAACCATTGATGGGCTTTCAAATATCCTGAGTACTGAGGCTGGCAGATGCTGTATTTAAGACATCATTGACAGTGTGGAAACTTTTCAACCGAAGACAAATTTTTAGGTGATAAAGTCTTCAAAGTAAACTTTGCATTATTTGGTGACTACGTCTTCATTCCTTTTCCCACCCTACCGTGTTCGTGTCCGATGTTATGGTTGAGAAAGTTTGTGAACATGCCAAGAAATGAGGGTAGCACTGGGTATATGTGTTGCGCAAAGACAAGGTGAGTTATGAAATTAATACGAGTGCCAAGATGCAGTCCATTTTAACTAAAGAAATGATTCATAATCAACTAATTTATATTGAAACCGCTTCTTTGCTCCAGTTTTTAAAAATTAAGTTAATGATTACACAGAAGTGAGCAACAAAACAATATTGCCTACCATATGAAAGTAATTATCTAACAATCAAATGCATCACTTTTATAGTACACAAAAAAAGTGTTAAAAGGTCTTCAGCTGTTGATGAGAGCCACAAATAATGTCGCGCGCACCTGTACATTTTCCTAGTTGTAATTTAAGCACTATTAACTGTCACAAGTTAAATGCATATTGAAACTACGTAATTGTCTTCACAGTGCTGTACTGCTTAATGTTCCCTTGTGGCCTACCAGTTCTATTCTTAGATTTTCCTTGTCAACCCACCTGCAATTGCTTCCTTCAAAGTGAAGAGCTGTGTCTGGATGCATATGAAAGAATGTGCCACCTAACAGTCCTTCCATTCGCATTAGGTTGAAGCCCACCACACATTTGTAGGACAGAATGAGCTTTCACAGGCTCAGCATCCACCAGGTAATATTATCATTAGTGGCGTAGTCCTGTAGCTCTGAAGGGGAAGGGGATTATAGGAGCGATACAGGAATATTTATTTAGAGATGTATAAAAAACAACTAAAAACTAGAACTGTGATAAAGAACAGTCACCAGGCTTGAATAACCTTATTGAATTCTTTCAAGAAGTAACAAGTAGAGTACATAAAGATAATGCAGTAGAGGTAATGGGCCAGATCAGACTGCCAGCTAGCCAATGGGAATAACCTTCATTATAATAAAATAGAGAGGAAGATGTGCTGGTTTATCTACATCCAACCATCTTCATTTTTCTCCTCCCCTTGACTCCCACTTGTGGTAAACCAAAACTACAGCAGACCATAGTGGACAAACACAATGAATTGGACAAACTCCTCCCCCTTGGATTAAACTTCCCTTTATCAAGAGTAAACAGGTCATAAATACTCATCAGCTCAAGGCAAATCAGTTACTAACTCCTGGGCTAAAATGTTCAACCGTAGAACAAGTTCAGGGGATTATTCTACTCACTTTAGAAAATGTTGCCAATGAACAAAACACAGTCAGATATGTCCATTTTAAAGGTGATAGCTCTCTGGCACCTTCCCTTGCTGCAGAGGGTATTTTTGTTCAAAGTAACGGATGCTGGTGAGACTGAATCATCACTGGAATGCGGAACAGGTCCTGCTGCACTTTCAACAGCAGGAGGCAAGATGTCAGTGCCTCATTTTGATCCAGAAGAACATCTGCTGAGGAGTTGGAACCCATGAGGGTAACGGGTGGTCCACATGAGTGAGAGCATGTTGATTATCCACTAGTACTAAACTGGTCCATGTCCATCATGTTTGACAACCTCTCCAGAAATCCACAGGCACTTTCCTAGTCTGACATCCCAGATCATCACCTTTTTCCCTGTGTAGTTTTTGTTTCCAACTCTGGAAGTTTAATTATAATAGTGAAACATCACTAGTTTTTCACAGGTACTCACATGTAAAAAAGTAACATACAGGATGCTTGCTATATTCAGTTCAGGTCAATTGTACCTCATTGCCACTGTAATAACCTTCACTTTAGTAATACAGGGAACAAGGCATGAGGTGGTTCATCCACCTGCAGCCATCATTATTGTTGTCCTCGCCCTGTTGGATAATAAGTAAGCCAGCACCTTGGCAACACAGGGTGGACAAGCACAACAAATTATGTAACTCAATGTACTGCGCATAGAGGTGTACATATGTTCCAGACTTCTAAGTCTGCTTACAGCAGTGCAGAAGCACGTAATGTGCTGGAGTTCAGATGAAAGAGCAGCAATCTGACAGTTCTGCTGCACTCCATACCTGGCCCCTCAGCTTTACACCAGCCTTACCTGGTGTGGCCCCCTTCATTTGAATTGGGTCACCAACCTTCCCAAAGAGGACAACTGAAAGAAAGTAGTTTCATTTTATTATTTTATTTTAATTAATATTAATGCTTTAACTATTTTACTTTAGTTAAATGTGATATTAAATAAATTTATTTTTAATGTATTTTTTAAATTATTTGCTTGCTTTACAATAATGTCTTTGATTATTAGAGCCATTTAAAAACAATGGAAACGGTCTTTGACAGCAGGAGAGTCTGTGGCCCTTGTCACACTCCGCCTTGTGGTGCAGCCACAGCAATGAGACTGGGGCAGGCATCGAAAGCCAAGCTGCTGCAAAGGTCGACTGTGCTGTAGGTGACCCTCAGAGCTGAACATAAGGCACAGACAGGGTCAAGTATAATCTATCTGATTAGACTTGGATTAGCAAAAGACCATCAATAAAGTGCCTGCTCCAACATGAAAAGCGAGGGGACAAATAGCAGAATTCATAGCAAGTTAACCAAAGCTGAAGGGGAAGAAAGAGAGACGTGAGGGGTGGGGAGGTGGGATCAAAAGTACTTATGCAGCATGCAAAAAAGATGAGAAAAGGAAATCCTAAGGACCAATGGTATGACTCAGAAAACTGGAAATAAAATTTCAAAATCTGTGAACAACCACCAAATGGGGGATATGCTCAGAGAGGAGGTACTTGAATCTACAACATTCAGGCACGGTAGTGTAGCGGTTAGCATAATGTTTTACAGTGCCAGAGACCCAGGTTCAATTCCAGCCGTTGTCTGTAAGGAGTTTGTACGTTTTCTCCATGTCTTTGTGGGTTTCCTCCGGGTGCTCCAGTTTCCTCCCACATTCCAAGGATGTACAGGTTAGGAAGTTTTGGGCATGCTATGTTGGCGCCAGAAGCGTGGCGACACTTGCAGGCTGCCCCCAGAACACTCTACACAAAAGATGTATTTCACTGTGTGTTTCGATGTACATGTGACTAATAAAGGTATCTTATCATAAAAGCATCACAATCTGAGCCATGGAGACATGGGAGACTGCAGATGCTGGAAGCTGGAGCAACACACAAGATGTTGGAGGAACTCAGCAGGTCAGGCAGCATCTGTGGAGGGAAATGGACAGTCGACGTGTCGGGTCGAGAACATTCATCTGGATTGGACAAAGTCCAGTTCAACATCATTCGATGATAACAGGTTAACCCCCACCCTAAACCCAGCCAATTGTTTAAGACATTCACTGAAGTAAAAACAGAAAATGCTGGAATACTCAGCAGGTCAGACAACACATGTGGAGAGTGAAACAGAGTTAATGTTTCAGGTTGATGTCCTTACACCAGAGTATTATTGAGCTGCTGGGAACCAGGGCTGGTGATGCTGGTGGTAAGGCTCATTCCCATGGGCAAGGCATGTACTCAGCCGAGATGGTTCCACAAATGCTTCAGGCTCCCAGCTTGGACAATTGTTGCCTGGTCAGTGTTTTTGTTTGTTTAGTTTAAACTCAGCTGAGAACTGCTGACTACAATGTCCTATTACTTCAGTCCAGCTTGGGATTCAACCAAGAGTTGAGTCAACTCATCAGATTGGATGCCCAGGCTGGGAAAACCAGAAGTAGGACCAACTGTTCCATATTAATCTCATGTGTGATAACCTACTTCCTAATCGTGGAAAGTCCCTGACAATAAAGGACTGTTGGCAATCCTCTAATATTTTTGGCAATACTTCATTGGTACTTTTGAGAGGCTGATTAGTTCCAACTTCAAAAATGTGGAACAGAGATTTTAAACACAAATTATTTCACAAACTTGATTTCTACTGTATTTCCCCTGCAGTAACTTTATGGAACTGTGTGATGAAATGAAATGACAGCATTTGGCAAAGTTGACTGACACAGTTTAGACTTCAGTTGAGTGTCCGGCAAAACAAACAGATCTGTGTCAGAACTATTTCTTTTAAAAGGTGTTGCAAGTAAACATTATAATCTGACAAAAGTAAAACAAGGTTGGGGCTGGTCTTTCACAGAGGTGTTCATTCATGATGGAGGTTATAGACCAGCCTGGCAAAGATGACTGAAGGATTTTCTGCATGAACAGAGGGAGAAATATGCAAGCTGAACTTTCTCTTGCAGAAGAACAAAATGACTGGCAACAACATCTTGGCCTGTTTACTCCTGGGAGACTAGGAGAACATGGAGCTAAACAAGTGTGGAGTGTCAAAATAATCAGACAGCAAACAGAGACGCCAAGGAATCAAGTCCCAACCAAGCTTACAGAGGAAAGAGGAAAACCTTGAAATTCATCATTAGTTAGATGTGTTAAACACATCATACGTTATGGGCTGTGGTTTCCATGGAGTCAAAGAGACATCCAGCACTGTAAGAGGCCCTTTGGCCCATCATGTCCATGCCAACCATCAAGCATCCACCTATCCCAATTGCATTTACAAGCACTTGGGATTTGTGGACTTCTATGCCTTGGTGATTCAAGTGCTTGTCTACTTCTGAAGTGTTGTAAGAGTGCCTACCTCCATCACTCCCTCAGGCAGTGCATTCTAAATGCCACACATCCTCTGGGTGAAAAAACTCTTCCTTATGTCCCATGTGAGTCTC
Source organism: Pristis pectinata (assembly GCF_009764475.1). Lineage (NCBI taxonomy): Eukaryota > Metazoa > Chordata > Chondrichthyes > Rhinopristiformes > Pristidae > Pristis > Pristis pectinata. The sequence continues at coordinate 31,680,848 of NC_067424.1, forward strand.
TTCTACAACATCTCTAGAGAAATCACATCCTTTCAATACTGTGGCAACCAAAACTACACATAATACTCCAGATATGGCCTCAGTGATGCTGTACCATAACCTCTCGGCACTTATATTCTATGCCCCAGCATCCTGTTTGAATTCTATCTCCCACCCTATCTACCCATGCAGTCATCTCCAGGGATCTTTGGATTTCTCAACCAAGCTCCCTCTATCCCTCAATAACCCCAGAGCCCTACTGTTATTTGTGTATGTTCTACCCTTATTTTGACCTCCCAAAAAACATCACTTCACACTTATCAGGATTAAGTTGAATCTGCCATTTCACTGCCTGACCTGCCAGCTGATCAATATCTTTCTGTAGCCAAAGACTTTCCTCCTCACTATCCACAACCTCACCAATTTTTGTGTTATCTGCAAACATATTAATCAAACCTCAATATCTAAGTCAGAAATGTATATAACAAACAGTTTACATTGGTGTCTTGTTTCTAAAATTCAGTTCCATTGAAATCAATGGAATTGAATAAGGAGCAGCTGCTTTAACACTGGGGATTTAGAGCACTTGGCCGATGATAATGTTCAACCCAATTGGTCTTTTACCTGTATGCTAGTTTTGGACTAGGCAGATGGTAAACAAGTAATGTATTTGTCGGTTCCACGGGCCTGAAGTGCGATGAGTTTGTGCCCTCTCTTTGGTCCTGATCTCAAAGCATAGCAGTGGGCAATTCAGCTCTCAATGCTGCTAGACATCAAGAAAATCAAAGGAATGCAAGGGAAACCAGAAGCGACAACAACCCACTTCAGTTACAGAAGACCAGCTCCTATCAGACCGTGTTAGGAGGTATGGAAGCAGGTAGTTTGCATAGAAATTGGACTTCACCCACATTTTGTGTGTAAAGCGTGGATGTGTTTTGTACTGAGGACCCCTACAAAATAAAAAACACAAAATTAGCCAAAAACTAGTTGAGAATGGAACTAGGGTGGCTTACACCCAGATGCAAGCATTAAAATGAGATCTGCACTATTCTTGACAGGAGCAACTTCACACATCTCTCAGCACTTTGCTGCACAGAATTCACAGAGGCCTGTAGAGACACACTCAGCATGACAGCCACACTATGGCCTCCAAAATATTCTACAAGTCATTAATGTCAATAAGCATTGAGAGATGTGTGTGAAAGATCCCATGAATGGAAGAAGTGTACCATTTACTGCACAAGTAACATGATAATCTTCAGTTTTACACACTTCTCTTTAAGTTAGAAGGTTTTGAAATTCAACATGTCTGATTCTCCAACCACAGTTGGAGCCCAGTAATACACAATGGGGATGGATTCCCATTTAAGAAGGTATAATGTGACTTATTGCACACAGCTGGCTTTATATAATAGCACTCAATACCTGGGGAGTTGTATGGAGAAACTGGAAGTATAAAGGGTCATACTTTATTTCCATTACTTTTGGAACATCAGTAAGGTGGGAGTTGAAGACAAGTCCTCAGTCCCTTTGCATCATGTGTAGTCTACACAACGGGGCACCAAGTAGAACGGATCTGGAGCTGATCCTGTGCTTTCATGAGGATTTTAATATTGCTGCTCTGTTGGAGACGCTATTTGTGGATTGGACATCAAACTGAAGTTCTGTGCATTCTCTGATATGGCACCAACTTAAAAAAAGTAGGGTTTTCCCTTGTGTCCTAGCCAATATTTATCCCACACCCACAATCATCAATAGAGATTATCTGATCATTATCATATTTCTGTTTGCTACATTCTAAGTAGTTGGTGCTTTTCCTGTATGATGAGACTTCAAAGGTACATCACTGACTGTAAAGCACTTTGACATGAAAATCAAAAGAACACTTTGACATGTTATGAAAGGTTCTATGTAATTACGAGTCTTTTTTTTAAGATCAACTTCAAATAACCATCTTCTCACCATGTCCCCTCTCCCAAAATGCTTCTAATTTGAACCATCTTAGAATGAAACCTTGAAAAATATTCAAAAACAGCTCAGATAGGTGACCAAGTAGCATACTGGAGTCAAAAGGTCATGTTTCCAAGCTCGTCTGGAGATTTCAGCACATTATCTCGGCTACATTTCTGTGCAGCGTTCAGAGAGTCCTGCATTTTGATCTCCTGACCTAAAGTCGCATTCTCCTTCAAAGAGATGGAATTAAGTTTCACTTGATTGATTCCTGATGGTGAGATGGTTGTCCAATAAGGAGGGATTGAGTAGTTCCATATTCTTTGGTCTTTAGAAGAATGAGGAGGCAAAAAAGGTGTGGGAATCCTACACTGTGAGAGGACCTTAAGACCTGCATGAGGAATTATGTGATCCGATTGTTATCAATACCCTCTACCAGATGAGTGCACAAAAATAAGAATGGCTTCTTACACAGAGCAGCTCATGATCTAACCTGCTGAGTCACTTGAACATGTTAAATGGTGCCATTATTATAAGGGAACAGTCCAATAATGAGAAATCAAGTTGAATGGCCATACGTTCTCTGGAGTTTAGGTGAGCTCACTAAAATGTATAGAATTGTTCGTGGGATTCACTGAATAACTGCTTAACGAATGGTTGCCCCAGCTGGAAAGTCTGCAACTAGGTGTCATTATCTCAGGTTAATGACTCAACCATTTGAGGTGTAAGGTGATAACACATTTCTTCATTCAGAGGTTTATGCACCTTTGGAACTCTCTGCCCCAGAGGTTGGAAAATCAAATCACTGAAAATATTCACATCCAAGAGTGAAGGATCTCTGGATTAGAACATAGGACACTGAACAGTACAGCACAGGAACAGGCACATGTTGTGCCAAACTAATTAAGCTAACAACACCTAGTCCTATCTGTCAGCACATGGTTCATATCCCTCCATTCTCTGCGTATTCATCTGCTTATCTAAGAGCCTCTTAAATGCCTCTACCGTATCTGCCTCCTCCACCACCATTGACAGCGCATTCCAGGCACCCACCACGCTGTATAAAAAATTTGCCCCACACATCTCCTTTGAACTTTCCTTCTCTCACCTTAAATGCATGCCCTCTAGTATTAGATATTTAACAGACATTCCAAGGAAGACTGGGCAGGAATGTGGCAGAATAATCTTCTGTAATGGTGCAGCAGGCTAAAAAGGCCTTTTGTCCATCTCCCAATCCTCCTCATCATGTACTGTCAGTGTGCCAGCTTTCCAAAGCAAGCTCCCACCAACAGCAATATAATAATCAATCCAAAACCGCAGATGCTAGAAATCTGAAATAAAAACAGAAAATGCTGGAAACACTCAATAGATCAGGTAGCATGTGTGGAGAAGAGAACAACTTTCAGTTGGGATGTTAATCCAAATTTCTCCTCTGAATGGATGTGAAAATTTTACGACACTATTTCCAAGCAGATCAGAATAGTTCTGTCTGGTGCTCTGGTAAAATTTATCTGTGCCTCAGATAAAATTGTTCAAGCAGCTTATCTGATCAATTATATTTTTGCTGTCCACTTTGTTAACTCTGCTTCTCTCTCCACAGATGCTGCCTGACCTGCTGAGTGTTTTTCCTGTTTTTCATCATCTGCAGTTTTGTTTTGACTATTACATTGCAGTTTCTGGGAGCTTGCTATACATCATTTATTTGCCACGTATGCGACAATGATTGCAAATCTAAAGGACCTCATTGGCTGTTCACTGCTTTAGAAGATGCTGGGAACATAAGAAACACTGCTTAAATTATTTCCTTTTACCAGGCATACGTTTTGCTTTGAAATCACTTCCCTGACTTGCTACATGTTTAGGTTTGTCTACTGTGCCCACTGCTGATGATTTATTTTTAAACATTTTCTCTGACTGGTGAATGCTGATAACACCAAAGGAAGGCTGTTTTCACTTGTGAAGCCTGGTTGGGTTCGGCAGTTGAAGCTTATTAAAATTACAAACTCTCATAGCAGGGTCAGTGACTCCAACTTCAGATGCAAATTCCACTTCCTCAGCCTCCCCCTTTCAGTAGCTTCCAGAAAGGAGAAAAATGCAGAAATAGACCTTAAAAGAAATGTATTAAGTTAATCGTATTTGCTTTTACCATTGATCTTGAAAGGAACTAATGCTGGGTTCTGCTTTAGTATCAACAGGGAAATCAATTATTAATCTGATTTTCTGAATAGAGTAAAAATGAATTTGTTAATATAAATTCCACCCCTAGCACTATCCTCAAAGAACAACCGCTTGTATTCCCGGGTTTCTTTTGACACACATTCTGTAATAATCCGATGCATTATTCACAAACTGTTTTTGAAGGCATTGAATCCAGTTCCAGCTTTCAAGTTCAAAGTGGTGTTTTAACTAGAAGATGCTAAACTTCACACAAAGCTTGCTTGGAAATGGTTCAATATTGCTTTTGCTCACAGACCCCTATTTGACACTGCCTTTTACTGATAGCTATGAAAACACTACAGCAGCTTCCAGCCATTTTAGTTCTGTTTCCTCTCTGACAGGACATGCTAGCAATGTGGTATAGCCTCTTCCACAGGCAGGTATAAAAGCGAATTAAAAAGACTAATAGAACACTAGTCTTTGTCTCAAGGGTTCTGGGATACAATAGGGCAGAAGTTATGATGCACTGAAGTACTGCATGCAGTTCCAGCCACCACATTGCAGGAAAGATATATTATCTTTAATTCACCAGACTGACACTGGGGTTAAAAGGTTAAATTACTGATAGATTTGTGCTCCCTCTGGTATAGAAGATTTAACTGAGCTGTTTAAGTGCTTAAAGAATTTTATAAGCTGGATCAACAAGACTATTTCTCCTGATTAGACAAAAGGACATAACCTTAAAATAATGGCCCTGCCACGTGGTATGTTGGAGTAAGGAAACTATTTTTTATATTTATACAAAATGTGGGATTAATCAGGAATGATCCCCCACCTGCCCCATTAAAGTCTTGCTGCCAAGACTGAGTTTTATGGATACTCTTTATACAATATTATTTAGGGGTGCTAAAGCAAAGTGAGTGAATGGAGTTGAACTGCTGACCACCACAAGTTAACTAAAGAGAGGAACAGGCTTGAGGGCTGCATGGATTACTCCTGCTCCAATGTTTCTGATGTTGATTCCAGGAGGGGCGGGGTCAGGCAAGGGAGCCCCTTAAAGATTGTAAATATGGGATTGGGGTATCACCCCAGGGAGCCACACAAGTGGCATCAGTGCTGTGGTTTGTGTAAAAAGTAACACTAATAATTGATCTGTACACGAATGTTAAGGTTTGCACTGCTTTATTATTGTTTTATTATTGTATATAGTTTGTCTTTTATTATGAATAAAGTTTGGATTAAAAAAAATCTAAGTCACTCACTTCCCCCCCAACACCAGCTTCATTGCCCACTGCCAGCTGTATGGTTCTCCTCTACCTGGGATCTGGATTTACACTCCACTCCTTCCTATTCCACTTACTTATTTTAATAGTGCTACTTTTAATACCTATTTTTTGCTATTTTTTATACCTATAATAGTTACCCTAACTATTTTCCACTCTCTCACTGTCTTGCTACATCACTTTTATTGATTCCATTTCTCTTTTCATGTGCTGCACATATCAACTCTGCCCTTTAACTATTCCCAGATTCCCACTTCTCCAGTCTTCCTGTGCCTTTTCCTCTAGATGTGGTCCTCCAGGTACATGTTTTCACTCCTCCATCCCTTTTCACTTGTTCTGTTCCTTTTTAACTGCTGTAGTAGCTTCCAGTTCTGGAGAATAGTATTACACCTGAATTGTTAATTCTCTCCTGATTTCTGACATACTGGAAGACTCCAGTGCACCTGGCTTCTGGTCAATAAAAAGCACCCAGAAAAATCATCTCAGAGCAGTAAGTTTTTATGTAAATGGATACCTGCAATTGAATTCAAAGGACTTTCCCAAGGGTTTCTCAGTGCTCTGAAAGAGCTTGACTATTTCTATTATTTGTAGAGGAAATTTATCCACTTATTTTCCTTTCCTCCCCACCTCTATACTCCCCTCACTAAGGCTTCCATTATCCCTCCTTTTCTATTCATGATGAGACTATCTTTGCTACCAATGATCTGGAATGTAGTAACCAACAGGGCAATGGAAGCAGATGCAATATTAACTTCCAAAACGGAGTTGGAAATGTGCTTGAGAAAGGAAGAGGTGCAGGATAGTGAGAATGAACAAAGGAATGGAACTGATTGGTAACCCTATCAGAGAACCAGCAGAGGTATTTTCAGCAAAATGGCCTTTTTCTATCCTGCATTTTCTTATGATTCTGTGTTCTCTCTCAACATTTTCCATCTCTCTTGAAATCACCTTTGCTTTGCGTATTGTCCCAACACAGAACACCACTTCCACAGCACCAGCATGAAAAACCCTTGGGAAAGCCCTTTGAATTCAGTTGCAGGTACCCATTTCCATAAAAGCTTTCACCTCCAAGATGATTTTTCTGGATGCTTTTTAAAATTGGTGACACATATCATTTGATTGGCATTCGAAACTGCACCAGTGAAGCAATTGAGTCTGGCAACACTCCAGTTCAAATTAGCAATATTGGTATTTTTCTCCTTGTAGACTCACTTTCATGATGACATTAAACATTCAGCAGTAAAAATATCCTTAATATTACCGAACAGCTCAAGGCGCTTCACAGGTGTGTAATTAAACAAAGACTGACACTAAACCACATGAGGAGACCTGGGAACTGATGAGAAGAAGCTTGAAAAGTAAGTCTGGTTTAACAGATCGTATAAAAGAAGGGAAGGAGTAAATGGGGCTTAGAACCCTATCGCCAATGCTGGGGAAATTTCATTCAGAGACGATCAAGTGGCCAGAATTATGGATGGGAAACTCAGAAGAGTTCAATCTGAAAAACTAGTAAAGATTTCTTAAATTCATATCTTTTTGCTCTGTATTTCCTACTTGGCAGCCAGCCCAATTAATAAAGTAACAGTGGGTGAAGTAGCAGTTCAGGACACATTGTGGCTGATGATCCATTGGCCAAGGGTGGCCTTACCACAGCATCAAGGAGTGGAGCACAGAGGTCTGGGCGATGGATAAGGTGGTCAGGAAGATCCAACTTTGCATGTGGTAAGAATATTGGACTTCCATTGAACATAAACATAGAACATGACAGCACAGCACAGGGCCTTTGGCCCACAATGCTGTGCCGACATTTTATCCTGTTCTAATATCTAGCTAACTCTTCCCTCCCACATAGCCCTCTATTTCTCTAACATTCATGTGGCTATGTAAGAGTCTCTTAAATGTCCTTAATGTATCTGTCCCCACAACCTCTGCCGGCAGTGCATTCAACATACCCACCATTCTCTGTGTAAAAAAGTCTGACATCCCCCACTCTCTGACATCCTCCTTATACCTTCTTTCAATCACCTGAAAATTATGCCCCCTCGTGTTAGCCATTTTTGCCCTGGGAAAAAGTCTCTGTCTGTCCACTCGATCTATGCCTCTTATCATCTTGTACACCTCTATCAAGTCACCTCTCATTCTCCTTCTCTCCAAAGAGAAAAGCCCCAGCTCACTCAACCTATCCTCATAAAACATGCTCTCCAATCCAGGCAGCATCCTGGTAAATCTCCTCATTATCCTCTCTAAATCTTCCACATCCTTCCTATAACGAGGCGACCAGAACTGAACACAATACTGGGTTTATGCATAGGAACAGCACAAAAGGTCAAGAGTTGTTCGAAGATTTGCCAATTTGCACTTAATTTAACTTAACTCAAAAGACCACAACAAACCACTATGGATACAGGTACATTGATTATAAGCAGAATAGAGTTATTAAGATGCATAACTTAACGAAGACAGTAGTCTTTTGAGGAACAGCAACCTTTTTCCTCAAAACCACAGAGACTTTCCCCTGAGTGACTGCACAACAGGGTCTCCTTCCCTCTTGAAGTCCAAAGAGCCTGCCCCAGTGTGAGGGAGCATGGATTAAAAGGATAGTGTCCATCTATGATCCATCAACCCATCAGATCTGCTGAAATCCGGTGAGCACAACACACAGAGTCTCAGAATGAGTGAGTCGTACACATTCCCCAGGTGCATTGCACTGACCATTAAGATCTAATGAACAAAATACTGCATCAACCTCTAAAATCATTTAGATATATATAAACCCTAAAACCTCAATCCAAGATTCTCATGTTTTTTAATTGCCCTTGTATCCTTCAGCTTTTCATTCTCTTGCCTCCAATGATCAGTGTTCCTGTAAGTTTCCGCTGAACTGATTGTGTGGGAAACCCTTGAACAGAGTGGAAGACTGGTTTTACACAAAGCCCAATGTTACCTCCCTAAGCTTTTAGTGGGGGAGTATAGTTGGGGGTTGCATGCAAACTCAGAGTTGTCAGTTTCCCAACCAGCCGATTAAGTTACAGTTGCCCCAGGTGATTTCTCCCATTCTGGCTTATTCTATATCCAACCACCACCAGAAAAGAATACAGAGTTAGATGCAGTTGCATTCCTCAGGGTGCTGCAGAGGGTGGCATGGTGGTGCAGCAGTTAGTGCTGCTGCCTCACGTTCTGTGGGCCCAGGTTCGCTCCTGACATCAGGTACTGTCTGTGCGGAGTTTGCATCTTCACTCCCTGACGATGTGGGTTTCCTTCAAGTGCTCCAGTTTCCTTCCCAATCCCAAAGGTATTCCAGTAGGTTAATTTGATACATAAATGACCCCTTATTGTAGGCTAATAGCAAAAGAAAAATCAAAGAGAGTTGATAGGCATATGTGTGAGAGAATATGTTGCAGGGGTACAAAGAAATAAGGGGAAGGGGACCGACGGGATTGCTCCCCAGGAGCTAGCATGGACCTGATGGGCTGAAAGACCTCCTTCTACATCATTACCAATACAAAGTCAGAATAACAGCAATATTTAAACCACTGCAGTGTGCTGGCTGAAGAAATTCAGGTACCTTTCTGTTAGCACAATTCATATAGAGTTTGCTCTTAATATGTGTTTTTTTAAAATCAGCATTGGCAATGGTGCAGTGGACTCATTGGAGTAGACTTTTGTCTTTATTGAGGTGAAACATTTTCATCATGTGAACTTCTGCATTGATTGTAAAAATAACCTGAACCATCATAGTTAGAAGCAAACAAACATTGTTAGATTCTCTCCCTCTGTCTTTCTCTCTCTCTAATCTCTCCCACAAGAAGCTTGTGCCATTTGAAGTCCCAGAGAGACTGACAACCAAAGAGCCTTTAGAATGGAATGCTTTAACATCTGCTACGAAAACTTCCCAGCGGAACACGTCAACAATGCCACTGATCTCCTGAAAAATAAGTGGAACTGCAGATTGTTATCTACCAAATCCTGCTAAGTATCCTGAAATAAAATCTGATGTTTACTCCTCTGCCTTCTTGCAGTCCAACACTAGACAGCAGTATCACTTTTGCATCAATTTTACTGAGTGAGAGAAATCACTTTGACCGCAAGCTGTATTGCCCATTACTTCACAGGAAGCGTGCGCAAATTTTATTGAAATATTATTGTTTATACTTGTGACCTTCTTCAACATCAACCACATCACAATGTGAAGCAAACAGTTTGTCACTCTGTAGAGAAAACATTTAGATATATATACCCTCAACGTCTCCACCATAACCCAGCCCTTACTAACCCACAGTGCATATCCCACACAACCCCACTCCCAAGCTAGCTCAGGACAATCTGGCACCATTCAATCCTAGGCCACAGCACAAAAATCCATATCAACCAACCCAATCCATAACAAACCAGCCCAATCCTCCCCAATCCATCCATCTATCCCACACCACATGTTCCCAGTATTCCCCACCCAACACCATCCCACACCTCTCCACCGCAGCTCACCACATATCACCCATTCTTCTCCAACCCTCCCCCCGCATTAATTATCCCTGCACCCCACCCCATCCTACACAATTTCCAGCACAGCAGCTCAACCTAGCTCAGCTACCTCACCTTCTCTGCTCTTTTGTCACAATAAGGTAACAGGCAGTGAATTTAAACACTGAACTGTTTCCCCAAAGTAAATCTTTACTCATAATAAATGTCAAATGATAATAAACATTATTCCACGATACTTAAGCCAGGCAAGTAATAATATCTATATAGGTTAGCAGATCATTTTGCAATATCTTGAAAATTTACTAAGCAAGCATAAAGTTGTCTCTCATTATTACATTTGCAATGTTCAACACCATCCAGGCATGCTCTTGGGCACAGTGGTACATATCCAACAATCTTTTTCAGATATTCTAATGCCTTGATGGAACTTGGTGTTTTATTTAAAAGATTATTTTAGCAGAGTAATTTTCTGAAGGAATTAAAACAATTTTTCACCCAGTCCTGAATCTGCACATGAGATTTTAAAGCTCACATGGCACTACAGTTAATTTTACTGTATGAGAATTGCTTAGTGACCTGTAATCCTTCCGGTGACTGCAAAGAGCAAGTTTGGAAATGTTAGGGGAAAAGATAGATTATTGTGAAGATTTTTTGACACCAAGTGCAAAATGAAATTTCTGATGTTTCAGATGAAATAGGCCAACCGTTACAGATCTTATGCACCCATGTATTGAACCACATGTAAACCATCAGGAGTTATTAGTTGGTAGCACTCTTATTTATACTGAAGCTGAACACAGCACTCAACTTCTATGCTGCCACTCTTGTTAGATTACTAACAGAAATTTCTCAGTTCATCCCATCACTGCTACATATATTCCAGCAAATTTACCACATTAAGTACAAGAACCTCAGCAGAACATTAGACTATCTGAGTGCTACTTACTGACACAGCAAACAAGATGAATTTTCCTGTGTTCAGTTATGAACATCAGTTTTGGAACAGTATAGAAAGAGTTAAAACTCAAACAGGTGGGAAGTTGGAAAGGTGGGATTAGGCTGATCTTTGACTGGCATGGACAAGATGGACCAATGTCTTCCTTCTGTGTCATAACTTTTCTATGATTGTACATAATGGAGTTTTCTTGAAGAAGACGACAGAGTGATTTGCTAAGCTACCAATTGATTAAATTGCTGGACCTTTGCATAATTTGCAGACTTTCCTGTTTAAAAAAAAGCCCCTGACATCCATTCAATGTTGATAAGGAAATGCAGAGCCAGATGTTATAAATCTTGAGTGGAATTATACACAGGACCCAAGTCAGTTTCTTCCACAGATCCAATTTTCCTACATGCTGGTCATGCATGCATTTGGCATCTGGCAAGAATCTTGGACTTTCACTGGGACGATGCATAGTAACAGCACAAAAAGTCAAGAGTTGTCCTATCCGCCACTTGAGGGGAACTTCTTAAAGCAGCAGGAGTGAGGGTTAGGGGGCTGAACTGGGTAACTGCTTCTCCAACAGGGGATTATAGCCATGAAGGTTATCACCCAGTGGAACATCAGTGTGGAAATCAAATAAAACTGCAGATGCTGGGAGTCTGAAATACAAACAGAAAACACTGGAAACACTCAGCAGGTCAGGCAGCATCTGTGGAAAGAGAAATGGAGTTAATGCTTCAAGTTGAAGGCCCTTGATCAGACTGGGTCAGACTTGATCAGAACAAGTTAGTTCGCAGAGAAGGTGGAGAGTGGGGATAAGTAGGACAGAGGAAACATCTGTGATAGGATGAGGCCAGAGTTGCCGTGGGGAGAAGTAGTTGTTGATATGTTAACAGGAGCAGATAGAAAGTGATCATACAACCAGAAGAGTGTAAAACATTGCAAGGGGAAGGACTGTGGGTCATGCCCAGCAAGTCAGGCTGTGTTAATGGAGGGAGAAAATCTGAGTCAATATTACAGGTGGATGACTGACAGAGGAAGCGGCCATCTTTGACACAAACAGAGAAACACTGGTGTATAAATGCAGAAAGAGTGATTAGTAAGCTTACGGATCACACAAAAATTAGTGTTGTGGATAGTTAGAAAGGTTGTCTAAGGCTTCAGCAGGATATAGACGAGATGAAAAGTTGAACAAAGTATTGGCAGGGAGAATTTAATCCGAACAAGTACAAGGTGATGCATTATGGGAAGTCAAATAGGAGTTAGACATATACAGTAAATGGCTGGGTACCAAGGAACTTTGATTAACAGAGGAACCTTGGGGTCCAAGTCCATAGTTCTCTGAAGAAGAGCAACCCGTCGATAGGGTGGTGAAGAAGGCATATGGAATGCTTGCCTTCATAAGCTGGAGCACAGAATGAATGTTAGTTGGAATGTTATGTTGCAATTTTACAAAACACTGGTTAGACCGTACTTGGAGTATTGTGTGCAGTTCTAGTTGTCAAACTATAGGAAGGATGTGATTGTGCTGGACAGAGTGCAAAGGAGATTCACCAGGATGTTGCCTGGATTGGAGGACCTTTTGAGAAGAGATTGGGAAGGTTGGGCTAGTGAAGGAGGCTGAGGGGTGACCTGACAGAAGTATAGAAATAATCTTACTAATCGTTCCTCCTACATTCACATCCAAGTCAGTAATGTATGTCACAAACAGCGAAGGTCCCAGCAGTGATATCTGCACATAGATAGGGTAGATAGTCAAACCCTTTTTCCCCATGGTAAAAGGTGTTGAAAACAAGAGTGCATAGGTTTAAGATGAAAGGAAGGAATTTTAAAGAGGATCTGAGGGTTTACTTTTACATGGAGAGTGGTTGATCTCTGGAACGTGCTGCATGAGGAGGGGGTGGAATCAGATACAATTACTACGCTTAAAAGGAATTTTGACAGACACTTAAATCAGCAAGACATAGAAGGATATGATACTAATGCAGACAAATGGAATGAGTGTAGATAGGCAAAAGGTCATCATGTCTATCCTTTGTCCCCAGATTGCTGCCCTTTATAGTCTGTTGAGGTAACTGAGAAGGATAAGACACATACTATGTTGTATTGTAAAGGGGCCTGGGCTTTTCGTTAGGCATTGACCATTACTATTTTCTAGTTGAAGCTGAGCTGGACATTGAGAGAATAATATCCCTTTGGGCTCCTGAACATTTCAGAGTTCTCAGATGGACAAGGTTGAAGAACACAGATTATCACTGCTGAAGATCACAGATGATCACAGCCAAAATATAATGAATGCACCAATCAGTCACCTTTGGGGTGGAGAACATTGAAGAGCAGGAGTAGAAAAGGAATCACATCCCCTGAGAGGAATGGACATTACCACCCAAGGATGCTCTGACAGCTCATGGGTTTGGCCAACGATGACTCCATGTGGAATCCTCCAACCTTCTCCCATCGCTGACATCGAAGCCCACCACCCTCATTCCACACTTCCATCCCATCTTCAGCCACATGTTCACACACACCTGTTCATAGGTGGTGCCTATATTGACATTTATCATGAATCAAGTGAAAAGGGAAGTTGGAGCTCAGGAAGCAATAATGGGAAACATGGGGGAGTGGTGCTGAGCAATTCACCTATGTTATTATGAGTAAAGGAAACTTAATACAAAGAGGAGCTATTGACCTGAAGCATTAACTCTATTTCTCTGTCAGACCTACTGAGTATTTTAAGTATCTGTATTTATTTCAGATTTCCAGCACCTACAGTTTTTCTGATTTTCAAACTTAACAACATAATATGTTGCCAAACATATAGTTTCTTTCGGTGAATTACAATGGCTTTTTTCTTATACCAGCTTCCCTGAATAAAGGAGTTCTTCCAAGGTATCATCCTTGAGAATATCCAGCAACAACAGCTGTGCACCCGTCAGCCTTTGAACCCAATTGAAAAGGATATTGATTATTTGACCCAAAGTTCTGATCTTGACATTTGCCTCACTTAGTTATCTCATGGTTTAGACATTGATGCAATCAATGAATCTGTTGGACAAGGGTATTTATAAACCTGTCACTGGCTATCAGTGTGATCCTAGTCTCTCCATTGCCATTTGAGAGCAATACAATTGTGCTACATGGTACTCTGCTCTGCACCAGCTGTACTACAAGTGGAGGTCACCTCTCAACCTCTTCCTTTGTCACTTTTCTCAGTCAAAATGGAGCATAAATAGATGTGTTAGTGATTGAAGATGGATGCATTGTGGAAGGATTACTTGGAGTGTCAGTGGTGGATGGATAAATGGAGAATTAATGATAACCATGAGAAGTAAATCTACTGAAAACTGAGTGAGTGTGAGGAGTGATTAGAAAGAAAATACTTGCAAGATTCAGCAACAGGTTGGAAAGAAATACCCTGTACGCACTTTTTATGACATCTCTCAGTTATTTAATCACTTCCTGCACTGCATCATAGAACAGTACAGGAACAGGACCTTCAGCCCACAATGTTGTGCCGAACTAATTAAGCTAATGTCGCCTAATCCTTTCTGCCTGCACAATTCCCATATTCCTCCATTCTCTGCCTATTCATGTGCAGATCTAAGAGCCTCTTAAATGCCTCTATCATATCTGCCTCCACCACCACCCCTGGCAGCACATTCTAGGCACCCACAACTCTGTGTAAAAAAAAATTCCTGCCCCACACATCTCCTTTGAACTTACCCCCTCTCACCTTAAGTGCATGCCCTCTAGTTTTAACCCTGGGATCAAGATACCAGCTGTCTATTCTAACTATGCCTCTCATAATTTTATAAACTTCTAACAGGTCACTCCTCAGCCTTCGATGCTTTAGAGAAAACAACCCAAGTTTGTCCAACCTTTCTTTATAGCACATGCCCTCTAATCCAGGCAGCATCCTGGTAAACCTCTTCTGCACCCCCTCCAAAGCCTCCACATCCTTCCTATAATGGGGTGACCAGAATTGAATGTAATACTCCAGATGCAGCCTAACTAGACTTTCATAGAGCTGCAACATAACTTCCTGACTTTTGAATTCAATTCCTCAACTAATGAAGGCAACCTTGCCATTTGCCTTCTTTACCACTCTATTGACCTGAGCAGCCACGTTCACGGAGCTGTGGACTTGGACCCCAAGATCCCTCTGCACATCAACACTGTTAGGGTCTTGCCACTAACACTGTACTGTTAATGGCAAGTGTACAGTGTACAAGAAATTTATTTTCTTGCTTCTTGTTCTAGATTATGATTGATCAATAAAAAAGAAAAGCTTTTTTATTAACCAGTTTTATAAAACTACAGTACAACTTTCTTGAGCTCAATGCTTTGACTAATAAAGACAATCATGCCAAATGCCTTCTTTACCACCCTATCAACTTGCGCAGCCACCTTCAGGAAGCTACAGACCTGGATCCCAAGGTATCGGTATTGGTTTATTATTGTCACTTGTACCGAGATACAGTGAAAAACTTGTCTTGCATACTGTTCGTACAATTCATTACACAGTGCACATACATTGAGTTAGAGTGCATTGAGGCAGTACAGGTAAAACAATGACTGAAACCAACACTGTTAAGAATTGATCCTAGACAGAGAAACGATGATACTGCTGCTGGAGACACAAGAGACTGCAGATGCAGATGATACAGCTGCCCACCTCCTCAGTCACCTCCAGTTATGTAAGGTCAACAAAATAACATCAACTCTATTTTTCTTTCATCTGATCTCCAAGGTATTTCCAGCTTTCTCTTCCGCTTCAGGTTTCCAGCAGCTGTTGCATTGTGCATGACATATTTCCAGCCTGGCTGTTTAGCAGCTTTTCACTATAACTGCCCTTATTCAGCTCTTAATCAAGCATCCCCGAAAGCATTTGTGTCACCTGGACAACCATGGTCTCCAACCCTTTGCAGATATTCCTGCTGTTCTCTCCACCTTTCTCCCTCTCCTTGCTTTAAAAACAAACTTGTATTCTCTCCTTTCTAGTTTTGAAGAAGGGATATTGGCCTGAAACATTAGCTCTGTCCGTTCCTCCACCGATGCTGCCCGACCTGCTGAGTATTTCCAGCACTTCCAATTTTTATTTCAGATTTCTAGCATCTGCAGTTTCTTTCATTTTTCAATTGCATAATGTTTTGCTCTGCTGCACTCAAAGTTAGGATTAATCGTGAACACAGATTAATTGCTCTGAATCACATGATTAATACTGATCCAAATCGAAGCTTTATGGAGTAGAACGATTACAGTGTCATTTTAGTTAAAAATGACATATCTATTTGCCTTTCTGCTGCATATTAATTCAGCATTTGGTGAATAGCAATTGAACAAAACATTATTTGTGCTTCCGTTCCCTCATTTCCACCCCTAACTTCAAGTTTTAGACAAGGTGCAGTTTCAATTTTCTAGAAGACCACAGAGAAGGGCAATGAAAGATTTGTGCCAGTCAATCTGTTATTGGGCCAAGAACTGTTGTGGTAAGTCTGTGAACATGGTTAGTTAGGTTTATGCAGGCCCACAACATCTCAGTGTCTTGTATGGCATGTTACTGGATATTGGAAATGGGAACAGACTGGTGTCGTCCATGGCGTATCAGGGTTCTCAGTAAACAAGGGTAAGCAAATCCATCACTTTAGTCGATCAGAGAAGAACATTACAAATTGAATAGTGTATGGAAATCCAAGTTACATTGGCAAATTTAATATCAAATCAGGAGCAGAAAGAGAAGGAAAGAAAGATTAGATTAAAGATAAAAGAATAAGGAAAAGAAAACAGTAAAGTAAAAGTAATCATTGATTTAAAAAGTCTTCAGCAACAATTGAAACACAGAGGAGGCAGGGAGCACACCTGTGAGAGCTCATTTTCAACACCAGACAGGCAGATTGCCAGCATTAATGTGTATCATGTTATTAAAAGAGTACTCAGGCTTGAAAAGACAAGCTTTGAGCTTGCTATGGATCTACAGCGACTCTACAGGAACCTCATGCTGCTCAATGCATTAGAATGAGGAGCCTGAAAACAAAGATAAGAGGGACAACACTTCACTGACAGCAACTTTTCAATTTCCTAGTTTTAATTGCACATATTCCTCTCTCTGAAACTGCTGCAACATTTGCACTTAGATAACAGCGAGCAGTATCAGGGCATTGGAAACTACAAATTTCACACCATAATTTAAAAGAAGCAAACTACAGGCCAGTGAGTTTAATGTCAAAGGTGTGAAAGTGGCTATAATCCATTAGCAGAGAAATGCTAAGTAAACACTTTGAAATTTATAAGCTCTTTCAAAGGTCAACATAGTATCATGAAACGAAAATTGAGGCACAATGAAGCTTAGAGTGCTTCTGTGCCTGTACCTTTTGTCAGTGATCATTTCATACACAGTTGGCTAGAAATTCACCTGTCCTTGAATCTATGCACTGGAGAAGTTGTGCTGGTGCTAATGCCTGTTTATCCTGGTACCACTGGAACTTGGTTTTCTATCACGTGCTTCATGCAGCAGAGCACTTATGTGCTAAACTTGTAGTGTATTGACAGACCATGCCCATCTTGTAAAGACCTGCTTCTGCATGAGTGGCCTACCATGTCTACAGGCCCTACAAGCTTCAATGAAAATCATAACAGCAGCATCTAGACATGCACCAAATGCCTTTGGTTGTCTTAGTTCCTCCATGTGCCAGCACTTCAGACACAGAGGAACCAAAAGTAAGATCGGAGACTTTCTGAAGATGATGAAAGTTGAAGATTTAGTTAGGTGGCATCGTGCCACAACCAGTAAAGCTGCTGCCCCACAGTGCCAGCAACCTGGGTTCATTCCTGACCTCTGTGTCGAGTTTGTATGTCCTCCCTGTGACTGCATGAGTTTCATCTGGGTGCTCCAGTTTCCTCCTGCATCCCAAAGACATGCAGATTTATAGGTTAAATGGCCACTGTAAATTACCCTGGTGTTGTAGATGAGTGGTAGAATCTGGGCAGAGTTGATGGGAATATGGGAAGAATAGGTTGCAGGGGAAATTAATCAGAATTACTCGGTGAGTTGGCATAGACTCAAAGAGTCAAATAGCCTCTTTCTCTGTCGTAATGAAATATGGAACAGGGAATATAGATGGCAAGTCGAATAACAATTCCTGAACCAGTTTAGATAACACACATGAACATTGCGCAACATGGCTGAATTTCCAGGCCTTTGTTTATAAAACTCTAAACAGCTTTTATTTTACAAGATATTTCAAACAGAGAATCAGGCAAGAAACTATATTGTCTGTTTATAAAATAAAGAAATTGCTGTAGAATATTTTAGAGGAAAAGTCACCTTCCAAAAATTTTAAACAGAAAGCCGGCACAAATGAAAAGTCCAAACCTGTGACAAACCTTCTGCCTCGTGACCGTTCCAAATTTCCTGCTATTCCATGACCTTCTGTCTCGTTGTGTTTCTGAGAATTCCACCACACTAAATGTAACATTAGCTGAACAGAACAAATCCATTCAGCTTTATGAGAAGGACTAAAAATAAATTAGATAAAAACAATTCAGAGTAAGTTTGAGGGCTTGTTTAGATGTTTACTCGACTTGTTCCTATGGCAAGAAACTTATTGTGTTCAATAGACAATATGTTGCTTGTAAACAGGCTGTGTGAATTCATGCATTTATTTTTTTCAGGAAGTAGGTTAGTCAGCAAGGAACGTGCACTAGTACAAAACAAAGTACAGAAGATATCGAAAATTTTAAATAATAACAAAACACTAGATATGAGCAGCAATGGAGGCAGTATGAGTGGAGGGAGAAACCGTGTTATCCTTCCAGACCAGAAACTTTTCATCAAAACTGGTGTTCCATCGCTGAACAATCATTGACTTAAATTATATGTATTATCCACCCTGCTGAGTATTTCTAACACATCTTTATTGACCTGAGAATCTCCCATATCCCTTCCCCAGATGCTAAATATTAAAGCTTTTATTTTTTATTGATCAATCATAATCTAGAACAAGAAGCAAGAAAATAAATTTCTTGTACACTGTATACTTGCCATTAACAGTACAGTTTTAATGGCAAGACCCTAAAAGTGTTGATGTGCAGAGGGATCTTGGGGTCCAAGTCCACAGCTCCCTGAAAGTGGCTGCACAGGTCAATAGGGTGGTAAAGAAGGCAAATGGCAAGGTTGCCTTCATTAGTTGAGCAATTGAATTCAAGAGTCAGGAAGTTATGTTGCAGCTCTATAAAACTCTAGTTAGGCTGCATCTGAAGTATTACATTTAATTCTGGTCACCCCATTATAGGAAGGATGTGGAGGCTTTGGAGGGGGTGCAGAAGAGGTTTACCAGGATGCTGCTTAGATTAGAGGGCATGTGCTATAAGGAGAGGTTAGACAAACTTGGGTTGTTTTCTTTGGAGTGGCAGAGGCTGAGAGGAGACCTGATGGAGGCTTAGATCTGATGAGAGGCACAGGTAGAGTAGACAGCCAGTATCTTTTTCCCAGGGTTCAAATGTATAATACCAAAGGGCATGCATTTAAAGTGAGCTGGGGAAAGTTCAAAGGAGATGTGTGGGGCAAGTTTTCTTCACACAGAGAGCAGTGGGTGCCTGGAATGCAGTGCCTGGGGTGGTGGTGGAGGCAAATAGGATAGACACGTTCAAGAGGCTCTTAGGAAATGTGCAGGAAATCGAGGGATATGGGCATTGTGTAGGCAGAAGGGATTAGTTTAGTTGGTCATTTGATTAATAATTTAATTGGTTTGGCACAACATTGTGGGCCAATGGGCTTGTTCCTGTGCTGTACTGTTCTATGTTCTAAATCATAACCTGTATAATGGTTTAAAGTAGAGGACAATTTGTTAGGTATGTGTTTCCAACACTTAACCCATTTTGGTTCCAAACTCACTGACACAGACTCAGATTCAGTTGCTATTCTACAGAAGTGCAGGTTGATCTTCTGTTAAGCCGGATCAGAGACATCCAAATAGCGGCCCATGGGCAACTGAGGCCAGTGACAACACTTGGCTTGGCAGTGGAGCACCTCTGCTCTGATATTTTGCTGGGCACAAGGCCCAATCTATTGCCTGGAGTTGAAGAGGCCTTTCCTCCCTGATTTCCCACAGTGTGGAAAGTTGAGTAACTGTTCTAGATTATGATTGATGAATAAATTAAGTCAATGATTGGAGTGGCTTGGGAGAGAATTGCGAGGAGGTTCCATGGGGTGACATTGCAGAGAGGGTGGGGAGTGAAGATTTAGGGGAAGTGGGATACCTGGAGAGAATTGGGGTTGGGGAATGAGTGAGCTGGCTAGGGTTGACTTGCAGATGTTTGGAAGGGTGTGAGAGAAGGTGTTAGAGAGGAGGCTGAATGAGGTGGTGTGATGATTGTTGCTGAAGTTTGGCCAGATGCTGGGGATGGAACTGAAGGTTTCAGCTATGAACGGGAAGGTGGAGATGGTTGTAGGAGTGTGGTGGATGGTGGCAATCAGTGATGATGGAACATTGATGAAGGTGCCTATGAGGAGGAGGTGGATGCCTCGGACTCTTCAGCAGTGGCCCATGCAGGGTTGAGACCTGCTTCATTGTTCCCCTGGTATGTGTGGTAGAAGTTTGCATAAGTGATATCAGTGAGCATTGTACATTTTTCAATGTCACTGCACAGCCCAGTGACTTCTGTACAATCGTCCATGGTCTGCAATAATCTGAAAATGGCAATGAAGTTCCAACAATGTTTATCCATCTCTAGGCTAGGTGTTAAATCTGGCTGGCAGTTCAACAAATGAATGCTTCATGGCCAGACTGGGGATATAAACAGAATCCAACATATATCTCCCCATTTTACCGCCAGAATCACTGGGAAATGCAGGAAGCCTGGATTTTTCCTTCCTTGACTCTTGAAGTGAAATAGATGCCAACTCAGATGTGAATGAGTAATATAATCATGGGCACTCACTTTGCTAAAATGCCCCTGCAGTCTTCTTTGGGCTTCTTAACCATTCCTCAAGGTGGGTAATTGAGAAACTGGGTAAAAAAAGGGAAATACAGAACAATAATGGAATAAAGCACAACCATGAAGCAATTTAGAATGGTGGCTACTTGTTTATTGTAATCCTAAATTGGACCTATATAATTTAGAAAGGAGCAAACAGAATATCTGTGGTCTCAACAAGATTAGCTACAATGTGCCAGAATGGAATTGAGGTCAATGTCCAATCTACTGTTTAACTGATAAAAGAGGCAACCCAAGGACTGATGATGATAATGAAGAGTTAAAATGTGCCACAGAGATCACCAGCACACACGCACTCCATTACCACCAAATGCACTCAGCTGCCATGAGAAAGAAATGCCTTGTCATTGAAGAGGTGAAGATGTAGAGCTTTGGATGCAACAGTGCTGGAAATTAGGTTATGGAGTAACAGACTATTTGATAGGAGTATAGTTAGAAAGATTGAGGTATTCATTGCTCAAAAACATTAACTACATAATTCAATAGTTGTGGTCAGAGAGGAAGTTATAAAAGAAAAGAAAGCACAGAAGGATGTTGAGACAATATTCTTTAACTCAAAGCCTTCAACAGATGGTTCTTTACAGACCTCTAAAAGCAGGAGTTTCCAGGTAAGACCAGCCTAGTCCACGTTCCTCTGGGAAGATGGAATAATCACATCATGTTGGCTGGAAGGCAGATGAGGGAAAAAACACAACACAGACCTCAACACATTTAAACAGGTAAGACAGTTGAGTCAATTAAGTTGGTACATTCAGAAGGGGTTTGTTTAAGGTAGTTGTCAAAACAGTATATACCAAGAGCATTTGAGTAAGGACAGAGTTAGGAATGATCATGTCCATGTTACCCAGTTAAGGAGGAGTCGTTTGGAGTACCTGTCTGCTTGTGATTGACTCATTATTGTTCTAAGGTAATTGGGAAAGTAATAGACAGGAAATTATTGACAACTCCTCAAGGTAGGGTATTTTAGGCAGTGTATGAAGCATAATAAGTTGGCAACTAACCAAGAGCTCATCAATATAGACTCTTTATGTTAGCACGAGAAAAGATAAAGACCAAGAACAAAACTAAGAAGACTATTGTTGTGAAAGGCTATCACCAAGGCATCTCACAAAATATCCATACCAAATTTTATGTATTTTTTTTGTTATCATATTGTGGTGTTCACAGTAACTGCCATTGCTTCCTTAGCCAATGAAACAACTCTACTCCTTAACCTCTGTGTAACCTTGAAAAAGTTCAAAACTCACTCAGAAAAAACCTACAACTTCTTCGTCGCACAAAAACTGCAAGCAAACCTTGACCTTGTGTGTAAAACACACTAAGCTGCTCCAGTTTAAATCATAGACAGTTGACTTTATATTTTGTGATAGAAAGAGCATCCTTATTATTATCTGGAAGATGGTAATAAAGACACCACACATCTTTCTCCTGGCTCCAAGTGGAAGACCAAATGAAAAAGAACTATAAGTGCAGCCTGCAGTCTCTGTAAAATACCACTTTGGCAGCAGATTATTTATATTAACAGCTAGCTGAGCTGGTGGATGAGAAACAACGTTGTTGTTGAGAAACAGCATAGGTATTTTAGAAACTAGCCACTACATAAATCTGTCAGCATATAACGTGAAAGCACCCATTTTTCAAATTGGGAATACTGAATGGTTCGATATTGTTATAACATAATCTGTTCTTTCACAAAGGATCAGCCTGAATGATCCCAGAACACACTGTATACAAAATTCAGCCGGCCCTTGCTACTTAAGCAGCAAAAATAAATCCTAATTTCGTAATCGTAACAAATGGACCTCGCCGAGTTTGCATTGGAGTACTTTACCAAAATGGGTTTTATTCATGACAGGAGGCCATTAGGCCCTCGGTGCCTTTAGCAACTCTCAGAGAGAGCTATCAAAATTAATCCTAATCCTTTGTTTATTTCCAACTGCACTCGATTTTTCCTCATTTGAGTATATATTAAATTCCCCTTTGAAAGTATTGTTGAGTGTATTTTCTCCTCTCTTTCAGACAATGCATTCCAAATGCAACAAATTTGTGGGTCTAAACTATTCACTTCATGTTCCCCCAGTTCTTTAGCCAAGCATATTAACTGCCAGTTTCTTTTTATTTAATCTCATGATAGTTTTAACAATCACAACTCATGATTGTTCCCAGAACATTAAATTCTAAGGGGACATCCCAGTTTCTCCAGTCTTTCTGATAAATCTCCTCTGCAGATTCTGCAAGCCTCAAGTTTGGAGAAAGTTTAGCTTCCATAGTACATCACCTTCAACCAGTTCATTGTAAATGATCCCAGTACAGGTAACAGTTAGGCCACAGAGAGATTGACTGCCAATGTGACTGATTGATACTCGTGAAGTTTTACAAGAATTGATTGCTTGGTGGAACAGTGGCTGCACACCAAAATGTAAACACTTTTGTTAGAGAATGATGAAAATACTCAGCGAGTCAGCCAACAACTGTGGGAGAGAATTAAAATCACACTTCAGGTTGATGACTTTTCATGAAAACTTACATCTAATGAAATGTCATTAATATGAAACACTGATTCTCTCTCCACAGATGCTGCCTGATCTGATGAGTTTTGCTTATCAGCATTTGTTAAAGCAGTGCTCTCATCATATTACTGAAAACTAAGGGTCCCAGACCCAAAGTGTTAATTGCTTCTCCGTCCACAGATGCTGCCTGACCTGCTGAGAGCTTCCAGCATTTTCTCTTTGTTTGACAATCTTCAACATTCTGTTTTTATTTCAGTTTTCCAGTTTTGATTTTTGCTTTCAAGGTCCTCATAGGAAGTTTTGAAAATGCAATAAGCTAAGCAAACCAAAGCATTTTAATTCAATAATATTTAGTTATAAGCCTGTTGTACATCAGTCTAATTATTTTAGACTTGACGCCTTTTATGGAGTCATAGAGTTTTAGAACATGGAAACAGACCCATCAGCCCAACTCATCCATGCCGACCAAGGTCTTAGTCCCACTTGCCTGCATTTAGCCCATATCCCACTAAACCTTTCCTATCCATGTAGTCTAAATGTTGTTTAAATGTTATAATCCTTCCCACCACAGCTTACTCTGGCAGCTCATTCCATATACCAACCGCCTTCTGTGTGGAAAAACTTGTCCCTCAGATCCCCTTTAAATCTTTCAACTCTTACCTTAAACCTATGCCCTCCAGTTTTAGTTTTCCCTACCCTGTGCAAAAAGATTGAGACCATCCACTTTATCTATGTCCCTCCTTCACTCCAGGGAAAACAATCCTATCCAGTTTTTCCTCAGAACTCAAGCCCTCTAGTTCTGTCAACATCCTTGTGAATCTTCTCTGCATCCTTCCCAGTTTAATCACATCTGTCCTATGGTATGACGACCTGAACTGCATGCAATATTCCAGGTGCAGTCTCACCAATGTCTCGTACAGTGAGGGAGGCGTGGGTAGAGGATGATGAAAGTCAGTGTTTCCAGCTGCTTCTGGCTGTGCCAACTGACCACCATCATTTATCTTTCATAAGCAGGATAGTCTGAAGTGGTTTGCAGCCTCTAAAGTACTTCTGGTGTGTTATAATGTTGAAAACATGGAGCCAATTTGCACACAGCAAGTTCCTACAAAATGTGACATAATAAGGACCAGATAACTTATTTTAATAGCATTAGTTGAAGGGTAAATATTGTCTTGGATGCAGGAAGTCATACACTTATTTCAATAGTGGCATGAATTTTTTTCCCCACACACGCAGAGGAGACTGCCTCTGATTAATATGTTGTTTGAAAGCTGACAGTATCACTCAGTATTTTACTGATTTTACAGTGTAGACTTTGTGCTAGACTCTTCAAACACAGATCTGAACTCATATGTCAACAGAGCAAAGCAGACTTTTGATGTTCAACTTCCAAAGCTGCATGCTTCTGATTGTTTCCCTAAGTCTTGGAGACCCAGCTGAGAAGTGCTCCTGTACAGGATGAACAGATGCAAAAACAATGAGAGATCCTAAAGATCCAACTGTTTCTATCAGTACTGATCTATCAGCATGACATCCATAAGCTAATGCCTCTCTTTCAAAGTCATCCAGCCAGGTAATGGAATCCTAGTCCATGAGAACCAAATAAATATGTTGCTATAATAGGATTAATTCTGGCTGAGGTAGAGAGGGAAAAAAGGGTTTTAAAATGAGTTTGACATTTATGACTGTTGCTTGAAGTAGCTGCAGGCTACAGAAAACCACTTTATACATTACTGGTCTTCTTCAACTCTTGGGAAGCAGATGAAAATATGTTGGTTTAATTTGTAATGCACTTAGCCAAAACTGGTACTTTCCTTCTTTCAAAACCTTTGCAAATAACTAAAGCAAAACTTCCAGAGTGAAAAACTTTAACACATATTCCAAAAGAAAAAGATGGGGTCTCACACATTCACACAGCTTCTTGGAAAGAGGCACTGCCTCTTAAAACATTAGAGGTCCTGCAAATTTATTTCATATTTAGCGACAGAATCTTTCCACTGGTCACATCCTACTCCTCTGGGGTAAAAGAAAAGGATGATTTCAAACAGACTTAACACTTTTTCACTTCCTCACTCACTCTTGCACTCTCTCTCTCTCTCTCATACAAATGAAAAGCAAATTCAAGTAGTCACACCTCATTCAACATTTTAAAACTCAAAGACCATTCACACTTTATACCAGTTCAGAAACTGGCTTACCCTTCAAAGGTTAAACAGTTAACAAACAGCTGAAAATAGAAACATACATAGTCTAAGGAGACTTTCAAACTTTAAGACTCTAAAACAAAGGAATGCTGAAAATTATTGGCACAAACAAACATTGAAACATCATCACATCAACCAAAACTCCAATGACCTCCAAGCTTTCTTACATTCCTACCTCTGACCTAAAATAGGACTTGGATAAGAAGATTTGTTTATCTCAGAGACCTGGACAAGGTGCCACATTTTTGAACAATAAGACATCTCCTTCCAGGACCATCCTTTATTTCAGACCCTTTTTTCCACTTACAACCAGGATACGTTTGGATCTTGCTGTGGTTTCCAACTGACTTGATGAGTTATTCTTAACAGTGGCTACCTTGCAACCCGTCTTCTGGTCCATATCCCCAATCCATGATACTATTGCAGAGGAGGGCGATTCCAGTGGTATCGCCAAGTCCAACACCTGATGGACTGAGCTCAGACCTTTCTTGAACATATTCAGGAAGACTGGATCATCCTGCCCTGAACTGATTTCCCCACAAGAATTCTTCATAGGCCTGATATTTTCACTCCACGTAATGAATGGTGGGCTCAGCAGCCTTCTGAACTAAAATTATCATTCCCCAATTACTCTCACCTCGCTCTAGTCACTGGCTTATTTCTTCTTAGGGATGCAATCTCGCTCCTCATTACCGGCAATATTCCCACTTGTCAACCTCCTGGGCCAACACTTCCCAATCTACCTCATCACCTTCCTCTTCGGCAATTCTCATGACTGCTACACTCTGTGTGCTCACAGGTTGAGACCCATCCCATTTATCTCTCAGGCTGCCCATATCCCTGAGAGATGTCCTTATCCCACTCCAGTTTTGCTGTCTACTTCCCACCTACGTCTCCAACAGTTCCTGCATCCATGCAGCTCTTCAGGTACACTGCCTCCCCGTACCCGTCTCTTTCCTTCTGTAGCCCTGCTTGCACACTGTACATCTCTTGATGTGCCTGAAAACTGGCTCCCTATGTGGGAGGGAAGGGTTAGATAGATGTTAGAGCAGGATAAAATGTCAGCACAACATCGTGGGCTGAAGGGCCTGTACTGTGCTGTAGTGTTCTATGTTCTAAGGAAAGGAGAGATATAAAAGAGCAAATGCTTAAGACCAGAGTGTATGTACTCTGCAAGATGATACTCAAAAGTGATACTTGCTTTATTCCTTTCTATAAAGAACATTATATATTCTTGCACTATTGACTTTCCTGAGTCTTGATTCAAAAGGTTTTATTTTACAAGCACACACTATTACAAACCAATGTGCTGCTATGCAGATCTCCTGCACAAGTATACACATGCCCCCCCCAACCCCATGTACCAAAAGGCGAGTCACCACTTATCACAACTGGTGACCTTGTCAAACCAAACTACATAGTGCTGGCTGGTAGTTGGTCGCTTTGCACAGACACACAATTACATTTTACATCTACCTCCCCAGCTCTCCACTTTGTTCTTATTAATACATAACAATACTATGGTCTAACTGTGGGGTTAAAAATACCCAACCCCTTACACTGCAGGGAGTCACTGACCTAGTAATGGGTCACAGACCGATCCTGCTGACTATGCCAAATGTTGGGACTTGAATAAATCATCCAGAGATTGAGGTCATAGATGTAACATGTCTTTGTTCAACAGAAACTGAGGAGACCTGGTGATAGAATCTCCCCAAACTCAAAAACTATGAAAGCCCGATGTGCTTTAAGTACAAAAGTCACAGCAGGTGATTAAGTAGTTACAGTTGCATAGTTTAATATTTTGGGCATAGACAAGTGGTTCTGTAGAATAAAATGTTTACAATGGAAGCACATCTCAAAAGGTCACCTCTGAATATTCAAACACCTTTGGAGGGATCCAGCCATCCATAATATTCTTCTTTTACCTCGGTGTTGTGAGGAGTAGATACACACTCAAAAGTATTGATCAACAAATATTACCTTCACTATGTGTTAAGTGGCAAAATAGCCTGTCTGGAGCCTTCCCTGATCTCATCCTGGGGGATTTGATGTGGTCCGATAAACACAGCCGTTTATCTATAGTATTCCCCAGTGTATTTTACAAAAGGTGCAAAGCGCAGGATGTCCTACCTCTAATAGTTTCAGTGCACTAAACAATCTACGGTATCAATGGATGTCACATTATTCAACAAAGTATATGTATGCAAGGCTCTGTTTAAGAGATTGTCTCATCAGTTTTCAAAGCATTATATTTCAGTGGCCTCCTGTGGTGAGCTGGTAGTTTACTCTCTTTGCCATTGCAGTGTTTGTTTATGCAGCTGCCTTTGTAACTTCAGGACTGATCACTGCTTGTAAGGTTACACTTGAAAACAGTTTGAAGGCTGGTTCTCCTTTGTATTAATGGTTACTACACTTGATTGTAACTTCTTCTCCCTAACAGAAGTTGCTCAAGCCACAGAATACGTTTTTACACATTAATGGCCTATTTCATTTTATGGGAAGCAGATGAAAATATGCCAGTTTAATTTGTGATACAACAAAATATAACCATAGTGAACTCAGGAAAAAAAACTAGACTCATTGAAGGGTTCATGAGATGTACATCTGAAAATAGCCAGTAATAGAACTGCTTCCAGGTACCCAATGACCAGCATTAGGACAGTGATGAATGATCATCCCTGGCATTCGCACAAGAGTAAAATACTGCAGATTGCAGAAATCTGAAATAAAATTAGACAATGCTTCAAAAACTCAGCAGATCAAACTACACCTTTAGAGATGGAATGTTCAACCCTGGTATTAGCTTCAGGTATAGTGATGGCTTTCCATTAGCAGATACCAAAAGTGTACTGCATAACAATACCTATTTATAGCAATCAACCACAGGGACTGAATCTGCAGTCGGTCTGATATCTGTTTGAAATAGCTACTGTTATTGGGGAGGTGGTAGAGGCAGGCACTTTCACAATAGTTAAAAAGCATCTAGACAAGCACTTGCATCACCAAGCCTTGGAAGGCTATGGAACAAAATGCAGATAAATTGGACTAATATAGATAAGTACAATGGTTGGCAGGGACATGGTGGGCCAAGAGACCCGTTTCTGTACTGTACATAAACAGGACCTTTGTTACAGCATGATACCTGTTAACAGGAGGTACTCAAGTCTCAGGAACTGACACTGAGTGTATCAGACTGAAAACAATTACAACTTAGGAAGGGGAGGGACCATAGAAGAGTTTGATAACACGTATGAGCATTTTAAATGGAAGCCAAAGTACTTCAGAAAGCTCAGAAGTAAAGGGTGAGTACAAGTTGGGTTGGGTTAGGATACGAGCAGTAGAGATTTCAATTACTTTATATTTGGTTGAAGATGGCTGAGTAAACCATCCTCCTTCAACACCTCATAGCACGTTGCATGTTCACTTGTCCATTGGTCGACAAGGAATCACATGGTTTCTCTTCCACACTACCTACTGCTGTCGCACAAGGAGCTGTCCCTGCCTCCCACACACAATCATGTATATGATGCCTCTCAGTGACATCAGCTGTGCCCTGATGATACATAGCTCTGCCTCATCAGCACCTCTCTCAGCTTTTCCCCTCTAAATCACCACACAACTTGTCTAACATTCAACACTGAATGAGTAGAATTTGCCTCCAGCTAAGTATTGGGAAGACTGAAGCTTTTCCCCTCCATTCCCATCATAAACTATATTTCCTAGTAATCAACATCCTTTTTCCTGGCAATTTTCTGAAGCTGATTCAGACTACTTACCATTATTGATGAGCTTCAGATCATATATCCATGGCATCATTAAGACCTCCCATTTTCCCAATCCGATAGAACAAGCAACATATCTGCTGCAGAATGTAACAGTGGCATCTTATGAGCTTTGAAGCAACCTTGCTTCTTCCATGTTGCTCTTTCATGGTTTAAAGACCTTTGTTTCATTGCTCACAAAATTTTCACTGTGGGCTTGGTACTCAACAGCTGGTGGTATTCCAGAAATGGTTACTTGGGTCCAAGACATTATCCTTTGACCCATGTGGCACAAAGTTATAGACCATATATTGGGAGTACAACTACAATAAACCAATAAATCATCCTTTCAGCTTTGTATGTTCAACTCAAATGACCACGTGTGGCTAATTCCTAAGACGAAGCAATTTTCTTGCCTATGCTTAATAACTACTTGCTCTGTTGAAGCAAGTTAACAAGTTAACCTGATATTCCAAGGTGCAAATGATGGAAACTTATGATTCAAATCACAGAAGGGTGTTATTTTTATAATACTATGAACAGTGTGGCCTTCCCTGCATGGGATTTACCATCAGGAATATCTGACAATGCAGAACTCCAAGGAAGTCTCTGTGGCCAGCTGGATTTGTATGGTTCAGTGACTGATGCATGGCTGCAGATTGAACTGAGGTTGAAAAGAACATCTGGGGAGATTAGAAATGAAAAGGGAAACAGAATAGGATATAAATTAGAGTCTAATTTACAACACGACAGTGGAAGGATTTAGTTAGGATGTAATTGCAAGAATTCTATTGATGATGATGCTGTTTAACCAGCTGCAAATCCAACATTTTATAGATGAAGTTATGAAACTTTTTCATCTGGATTGAAGAGGATTTGTGAATGAATTTACCCTTTGGTTTTGCCACTTACATTATTTGAAAGGTAATATTAATATTTTATCTCTATTGTATGTGGTTCAACAACATCAGCCTTGTAGGAAATGTCACAGATTCTTAAAAGTGATAAATTCAGTTCCAGATTCTCAGGCAGATTGTAGTGTCAGCCTTGTTTTTAACTGTGGTATGCACCCAGCCTTTTAGTTTTCCATCTTCCACCCAGCTCATACACCCAAACGCAGCCTTTCACCTGCAGAGTCAAGGTGTTTTATGAGCACACGTTTACAGATGTGAAGCCACCTAAGTATCTTAGATTAAATGAACCCGTGTGACACAAAATTGTGCTTAGTTGCTGCCATTTAAAAAAAACATTTTATCCACATAGCTGACCTTCTCTCATGCTACTGCTCAGCAAATCTAAGGCTCTCTGGCCTAAAGCATGCAATTTTAATGAAACTATTCCCATCCATATGCAATCACCTTTGCATGTGACTGAAGCTGGAAACTGAAAGAAACAGGAATTTCCAGCACAACATTATATATAAAAAAATCTTACTGCATTCCAAAGGAGGGTTATCAGAAAAGTACTGAGACCAAACCAATGAAGGCAAGTTTAGGGCAGGTGATCAAAAACTTCATCAAGGAGGATTAAAGCAGCATTTAAAATGAAGGAAGGAATGGGAAGAAAAATTCCTGCTTATGTAAGGAAATATCAAGTTTGGTAGGATTTGTATGGACTTCACTGGAATAACTATGGATGGGCAAAGTCTGTCAGATATATCTTTAAGACCTGAGGTTGAGTTACCACATGACCAAGCTGGACTCCAGGGTGCATTGAGCCAGAAGATGGGACCTTAGCATCCGCCCCAGGTAAGTTCAGTCACGAGCAGACCATGGATAGTGATTCCAGGTAGGAAGGGGACACATTTCAGCATGTCCCAACCCTTTATTATTGAGTAGGTGAAACCAGGAAGATTTTAACATTTTTTGAGCAGTCTCCAATGTTATTATCTGGCAAATTCCATTTACCTCAACATTCTCCTGAAACCATTGATTTCTGGTTGAGTGCAATTCTGGCAGATGGTTGCTACCTCACTCAGGTGGCCATTCCAGTGAGAATCAGCAGGTTATTTGGACATGGAAGGCATCACAACTGTACATAATTTTCAGCTAAAGTTGCTTGGTTACAACCAGAAGCAAGAATCCTGGCTTATATTCCTCTGTCACAAAATTACCGTCACACCAATCATTTTGCTTTGGGGAAGGGAAACCATCCCTCAAGGTATAGTATGTGAATAGAAAATGGATGAATCTAGCTAAAGGAAATTTGTTGGAATTCTCCAAACAGCAACGAACAGCGACAGAAATTCTGGTGAGGACTTTCCTGATTCTCTGCTGCAAGTTTGGTGGAAGGTTATCAGGAATGCTGCTTCTGGACTTCTCCCCATCTACTGCAAGAGAAAACTGGGAGAACCATTCCCTCTTCCTGGAAAATCTTTCCTGGGTTGACCCCATTAATTCCTCTAAGTGCAATTATCCACAAACTGTGGTAGAGGGAGAGAGACAGATGTCATCTGTAGTTATAGTTTAATAGGGGAGGCACTAGGAACTATTGCTAATATAATAATGACATAAACCTTCAATCTATTGCATTACTGCTGTAAATTATATTGATATTACAGTAGCAGTGGTGAATGAAAGTACAAACATAGCTGTGTTAATGGAGATCACTATCAGTTATGCTGACAACTGCACTGACATAAAACACTATTATTGACATGGATCACTACCATTGAAATCAGTTGCAGTAAAATTGCACAGACACATATCCCATTCTGTACTGAGTGTTGTGACAAACCACAGATATGATTTCCCCAATTGTGTCTTGACACATTAGAGCCAAGCTAGGATAGATATAGCAAAGATCTTAGTTAATAGGGATCCACATCAACAACTTGAGCAACACATCAATATCTCTGGGAGCCAGGAATATTGATAAGAAAAGAATGACGGAACAGTAGATGAATGATCTATAAATAAGAGTGAAGAACAATCAATAGGAGGCAGAAAAAGGCATCAGGGACAAATACATGGAAGTATGAGAGTATCTGGGAGGCTTGTTTCAGGGAAATATCATCAAACTGGTCTCAAACTTATGCACGTGACAAAGGGATGTCCCAGGTTGTTACTGGTCCAGCACCCTCACCAAAACTGCTCATGGTCACATCTAATGGACTGTGACTCATCAGTCAATTATTATCCTTTTGTCCAAGCTGTACAATTCTTGGTAAGCTTCTCATCTCCCCTGCAATTCCTGGTAGCGATATCAGTTAAAGGCTTGTTATATCTATAACTCTGGTCTCCTCATTGCTTTAATCCACAACAACTGCCAATTGGCAGACTATGAAGATAAATTAAGCCCTCCCACTACTCGAAGCAGAGAACTTCCAACAGAGGTACTGCATTTTAAAAATAGGGCTACAATATAGATATTAATCCTTACTCTGTTGATCCCTGCTTCCCACTGGTTGGGTAGAACATTCCATTTACACTCTGCTTCCTGCCCTGGTTTCATTATCAGACACCATCAATAATACATCAAATTTAAATCACCTAATGATGTCCTGGAGACAACCTTAAGATTTTTTTTCACACATTCAGTCATTATTTTGCAGGTTTCATCTTAGGCGATGCTAAGTTTGTGATCCTATTTTCCTTACTTCCCCCGTGTCCCCTCAAATTCTTTCTTTTGAATTAATTACCCACTATCTTCTTGAACGTTGGAATTAACTTGAGCCACTTAATGCCTAAGTCCAAGAATTCTTCCGTTATTTTCCAGCAAGAGGGCATACTGTAAAGATCCTGTTGGAAGCGTTTCTCTATGAATACCAAAAGATGACCAAACAGGGGGGTCTACACAGAGGGGACAACAAGCCTAGTTTACTGGTCCAAAACCCACATGATCAACCTGAATGCTAGTTTTACACCCCATCCAATTTCCCCTCTGTTGCCTTCAACAGGGATCAAAATCAAGCTAAACATAAAACCTGGGCTGCACCTGATCCCAAGGGACAGGGAGCATAAGGTTGCCCCCACTAGCAGAGCAGTGGCAACACCCAAGACACTGTACTGTAATTCATTGGCTTAAAATGTCACGGGAACTGGAAGACAAGTGAGTGGGTATGAAATGTTTAGCCAGAAAACTTCCTGCCTCCCCATCACCCTCATTTCACTAGGAGACTGGCTAAACTCTTACATAAATACCTGGTAATGTAATTGGTTGATGGAAGCATCTGTGAGGAATTTCCCAGCCTGTGGTCCAGATTTGATTCATTAGAAGAGTTTGTCCACTTGTCTGGGAATCCAATAGCCCTGCTGATAGAAAAGTTACACTGGTCACAACACATTTGGCAATTGACCAAAGACAATTTCCAGTTACATTTGCTTTCCTTCAACATTCTATTGTGCTGAAGTGATACCACTTTGGGGAGTTGATTTACTTTCTTCAGTGGTTCTGTCTGAATCAATTTTTCCTTACAACCTGCAAAACCTTGATCTGAAACATATCCTCTTATTACCCTTATTAACCTGTACCTTTACAGAAGCTGCCCAACTTTATTATAAGGTAGGCTTTGCAGAATGTTCAGTCTGCAAGTACAATCCTGAACTTCCAGTCATCTGTCCATTTAATTCTTGCTTCTACCACCACTCTGATCTGCCTTCCCACAGCCTCCTATACTGTTCCAATGAAGCTCAGTGCAAACTCAAATAACATTTCATCTTTCAGGACTCAAACACCAAAGTCAATAAATTCATATCATGAGTTTGCTTAACCATTTACAGCTTCTCTGCTCCTATCTTTTCTTTCGCTATCTCATTCTGCAATGCGCTGGCTGCGCCCAGCTTCAGTGCATCCCTCAGCACGTACTCCTGCAGCCTGGAATGTGCCAGCCGGCAGCATTCCCCTACGGACATCTCGCAGTGCTGGAAGACCAACAAGTTTCAGGGCACATTTCAGGCTGTAGGATTACGTGCTGAGGGACGCATTGAAGCTGGGCACAGCCAACGCAAAGGCTCAGTGGGGAAGGACTACAGTTTAGGATTCTTCTGCCACTGGAGAGGGAGGGGCGGGGTCAGGCAAGAAAGCCCCTAAATATTGTAAATACGGGACCCGGTAGTTTCCAGGGAGCCACACGTGTGGCATCGGTGCTGTTTTCTATATAAAAAGGTAACACTAATGAATAATCTGTACAAGAATGTAAAGGCTTGCACTGTTTTGAAATTGTATATAGTTTGTCTTTTACTATGAATAAAGTTTATTTTATAAAAAAGATTCTGCAATGCACGGTCATCCCTGTTGTCATTTAATCCTTTGTATACTCCACCTTGTCACTTTGCTTTTGCTATCTGTTTCTCCCTCCTTCCTGCAGCACCTGAACATTTGTTTTTTTTTTACCCAGGCTTTTTTCCAGTTCTAATGTTCTGAAATTCTGAAACATTAGCTCTGTTTTCCATTCCACAGATGCTGCCTGATCTGCCATTTCCAGCATTTTCTGTTTATAATTGAAAACAAAATTAGATAGAATGACATTTGCCATCTCAAAATAGCTGCCTACAGCGAGCTGCCAGCTGCCCAGACCATACAGTGGGCGTAGAAAGTTATGTTCTCTTAAAGGAGCAGGAAAACCCGAGACAGGACACAATAGCGAAGATATACTGATAGCCTGAAACAATGGATTCCCGTTCTGGTTCAAGTTATGCCGTCATAGAGTTGCCCAGCACAGAAACAGTCCATTTGGCCCATCACGCCCACACTGACCGTCGCACCCATCAAAACTAATCCCATCACCCGCATAAGGTCCAGAGCTTTCCATGCCTTGGTGGTTCAAGTACTTGCCTACGTGCTTCTCAAATGTTGTGAAAGTATCTGCCTCCACCACCTGCTCAGGCAGTGCGTTCCAGGTTCCAGCCGCTGTGTTTAAAACCTCCCTTTCAGGTCCCCTCAAAACCTCCTACCTCTCACCTCAAACCTATGCCCTCTTGTCTTAGACACCTTCACCAATGGACAAAGATTCTTGCTCTCTACCCTATATCCTTCACAATTTTGTATTTTTCTATCAGTTCATCCCTCAGCCTCCTCCCCTCCAAGCAAAATAAACCCAACCTACCCAATATCCCCTTAGAACAGAAATGTTCCCAATCCAGACAACATCCCAATGTATCTTCTCTGTTTTCTCTACAGGGTAATCACATCCTTATGTTCAAAGTCGAGTTTATTGCCATATGCACAGGTACATGTATGCACAGGCGCAATGAAAAACTTACTAGCAGCAGTGTCACAAGCACATAGCATCATATAAGCAGCATTCACAAGAAAAAACATAAATTAAACATACATTATATACAATTTTCTTTTACAAGAAAGAACACAATTTCAAGAACACAATTAGAACAAAAAAATATCAAAGTCCATTTTAGTGCAAAGTGATCAAAGTGGTCATGGTGTTGCTAAACTGTAGTGCTGGTTGGTTCAAGAACCGAATGGTTGAAGGGAAGTAGCTGTTCATCCCCACAAGTGACTTTTCAAAGCAGCCTCCTGTATGAACCAATGACATGGATACAAACACAAAAATTAGCAGCAGGCATGGGCCACCCAGCCCTTTACACCTGCTCCTTCTGTCAACAAGGTCTTGGCAGATCTGATCATAACCTCAACACTGCATTCTCATCTATCCACAGTAACCTTTCATCCCCTAATTTATCAATTTTCTCTATCTTATAAATACTCAAAGGCTTGCTTCCACCAAACTTTCTTTGAAGAAGAGAGTTTCAAAGAGTCACAGCCAGCTGAGTGAAAAACATTACCTCATCCTGTTTTATGTAGGCATCCCTTATTTTAAATTAGTGACCCCAAGCTCTAGATCTTCCCACAAGAGGAAATACCATCTCCACACTCACTCTCTCAATAACCACCCATCCATCACCCCCAAGGATCTTATGTTTCACTCAAGTCTCCTTGTACGCTTCTAAGCTTCAGAGGATTCAAGACAAGCTTGTCTAACTTTTCTCATAAGGCATGTCCATTTGAGGCATTAGTCTAGTAATCCTTCTTTGAACTGCTTCCAATGGAGCTATATCCGTTCTTAAATACTGAGACCAATGTGGCATACAATACGCCAGATGCATTTTCTCCAGTGCTCCATACAACTGAAGCATAACCTCCCTACATTTGTATTCAATTCCCCTCGCAATAAACCGTAACATTCTGTTCAATTCCCTAATTACAGATGGAAACCAGATGTCGAGCTTATGAATTGGTAGAACTTTGGAAAGCAGGTAACTGAAAAATTAATTAAAATGAAGAAAGTAGAATATGAAAGCAAACTCACAAGAAATTTAAGGAAAGGTATGATCTTCTATGTAAAAAGAGGACAGCAGACAGAATACCATAATTTAGAACAAGAAAATGGTTAAAAAATGTTTTGCATCCACCTTCACAGAATTCATGGGAAAGGTAGAATCCATTGAGAGTGAAAACGTAAAGTACCTAATATTAGTAGTAAAAATACTGGAGAAATCTATGAGGGTAAAAGCCAACGAATCTATGGACTTGATGACCCACCTCTTAAGGTTCCAAAAAATGTGGCTGCAGATATAGTGGACACATTATGGATAATCAGTGTCGTCCAAATTTCTTTTGATTCAGGAACAGTGCCATGGGAATGGAAGGTGGCAAATGTAATAGTACCTTCAGAAGAAAAAAAGAGAAAAAGAAAATAGGGAATAAAAACAGAAAATGCTGGAAAGGCTCAGCAGGTCAGACAGCATCTGTGGAAAGAGAAACAGCTAACTTTTCCGGTCTGGGACATTTCATCATAACTTTAAGAGAAAATAGGGAAGTGTGGATCAGTTATCAGAAAAATCTCTGGAATCTATTATCAAGGATATGCTAACAGTGCGCTCAGAAAATTGCATGATTAGACGGAGTCAACATGATTTTATGAAGGGAATTTGCATTGAAAAATCTAATGGAATTATCTGAGAGTGTAACTAGCAGGGTGGGTAAGAGGCAATGAGTAGAAGCAGTATATCTGCATTTTCAAAAGACATTCAATAAGGTACCACAAAGGTTACACAAGTTAAGGATTCAAGGGGTTGGGGGATTAATACGTCAACATGGATTGAAGGTTGATTTAGAGTCAGAAACAAAATGTAGAAATAAATGGATCATTTTCACGATAACAAACTTAACCATGTGACACCGCAAGAATCTGTGCAGGACCCTTGCTTATACAGAATTTATATTACTAACAGGCACAAAGCTCAGGTGGAGAGTAGGCTGTGAACAGATGTAGAATCTGCAGGGGGATAGAGACAAGATCAAGTGAATTGGCAAGAAAATGGCATATGGAGCGTACTGTGGGGAAAATGTGAAACTATTCACTTTGTAGGAAATAAAGAAAAAATAGATTAATACTGGGGTAATACAGATGATTTTTTTCTGATTAGCTTTGGGGTGTAAGAAGCACTTGTCCAAGGACATTTTTTTTTCCAGAGACATCGCTGTGGATAAAATGCACCAGATGAGCTGAATGTTTTCTTACCTGCCTGCTTTCTCTCTCTCCATCTCCCAACTTTTTTACCTTTTTCTGAGCTTGCTTTTGTCTCCCTGCCCCCCATTCCAGGTTTCTCTCTGCCCTGCTAGGGTATCCCTGTACACTCATGGCAACCCTCCCCCAAGTACCTAGCACACCCTCATCTCACAGTTCTTGGGAATCCAACTCTCCAACACACCCCTCCCACCTCATCTATCACTTGGACTTTTTGCGCCTCCTCTCCCCTTAACCCCACCTCTGCCGGGTTTCAACCACCCCACTGCTCCAAGCCTTAATGCTGAGCTCCCACCCCACCCACCACTGCTGATATTTTACTCCCCGTTTGAGTTTCTTACTCCCTGATCCTTGGGATTCCCTTTCCCCAAATCCCTGCCATGGAATCCTTTCCTCCCCCACTCAATCAGCTCCCTTGACTTTCACTCCTCCGCTACCAACCAGCCCACTTCAGGTTTTGCTCCCCCCAACACTCCCTCCGTTTCCCCTCATCCTGCCCCCCCCCTTAAGTTTCTCTACCCTCTCCCGGACATCTCTGCCACCTCCCCTGCCATTCCACTATCCCTGCAACCTCCCCATACTGCACCCCACCTGGCAATCCTCCTTCCCTTGGGAATCTCTCCCCTGCCTCCCTTCGGTCAGTCTTTTCACACCCTACTTCACTCCACCCTCCTGCTCCCTTGGGTTACCCACTGGCCTCATTGGTTACTCGCTGTCCTCTCCACACTCCTCTCCCTTGGATTACTCTCCAGCTGTAGGTTTCTCTTCCCCATTCCCACCAATCCATCCTCCCCCGTGGGTGCCTCTTCCCACCCTCACCTGAACTCTTACCACTCTCTCCTCCCCTGCTGTCTTTCCTTATTCTTTAATTGGTATTTATGGATTTTCCAGGGATTCTGTCCTCCTCATAAAAGCCAAAGTCACCGAGCATTCAAATACTAGAGGGCATAGGTCCAAAACGAGATGGAGGGTGGGTGGGGGGGGGGGGAGGGTGGCGGGTCAGATAAAAGGAGATTTCTGAGGCAAGCCTTTTCTTTACACAGAGAGTGGGAGGTTGCTGAAACACACTGCCAGGGGATGTGGTGGAAATAGAATCATGAGCGACGTTTAAACGACATTTCGGCAGGCACATGAACTGGCAGGGAATGAAGGGAGATAGACTATGTGCAGGTGGATGGGATTAGGTTGGATTGGCATCATGGTCAGCCCAGGCAATCGTGGGCCAGTTGGTCTGATCCTGTGCTGCACTGTTCTATTTTCTTTCGAACTTGGTACCCAAATAGCAGGGTGCAATTGTAAACTACAAAAGCCTGGTATTGCCCATACATGAGCCACACAAGTAGGAGTTGTTTCAGCCAAGACCCCAGCAGCAGCAGCATCAGGGAGACCAATCATCTATTCCAGGAGATTTCTGTGAACAACAGGGGGCATTGGAAAATGTCGACATTCAACTTGAAGAAGCACAGCAAATAATTGGAGTGCATTGCCTCTTTCTTACCTCAGGGTGGGGTTGGTGACAGGAAGCAACATTGGTCCTCATGTCATCACTGGTTAAGGTGTGTGAGAAAGTATGTGTTACAGGAGGGTGCTAGAGTGCTCCATTGTCTCTGGAGTATCTTGGGGTATCCTGCAGTCATGAAAGACATTCTATAAAACAAATTATTTTATCCTAAGGGTCACACATTTGAGATCAAAGTAACCATCAGAAATATCAAGAATGGATCAGTGGGCATACTTGTTTTTTTTAGAAAGCTGCTTCAAATGACAAGCTTACAAATCCCAATCCATTTCTCTAAATAGCTGGCAATTGCTGATAAGATCAGTCATACTGAACATCATGTGGATAACCAGAGCTACTAGGATGCACATTCTAATTTTGTTCCTGCTTCCATCCAGTTAACACAGCAAAGCAGAATGCAGGTTCCAGGAAGATGTGTATTATATGGTCTAATTTTAAGCTGTGAGATCTCAAGGGCCTGGTCAACAAGACTGCTATTAACAGGGAGGAACTGCACAGGTTTTACTTTCCACAGTACTTCACTGTCACCAGAACAATTATGAGTATGTGTTGAATTCATGTCCCCATTACATTAACAGCAGTTAACTTAATTAAGATGAAGCAAATATGTATATAACTGTTTTAACCTCCACTGGGAGGCAAACTAAGAAAATTCAAACTTTTGGTGGATCAATAGTAACAATTCACTTACACCTTACATTGACTTCAGTGGAATAAGTTTTGGAGTCAGAGTACAGGACACTCACCCACAGCACAACATGTTTGGTCCTACTGGTTGAAAGAGAGTTTCTAAGCATGTGTTGGTTTTACTTGGATTATCAGTCAACCTGCACTGCTGCAGCCTAGCAGACTGCAAGCTGAGTAAATGAGAAGATATCAGATGTTACGAATGCAGTAAAGCAAGGCTCGCAGGAAACAGCTGCAGCCTCCAAAGAGAAAGTCTGCTGATCTGACCAAAGTCTCATGGAGACAAATTTTCGAGAACAAGAGGCCCACAGGAAGCTTGTGATGTGGAGTGCAGTTTGACTCCAGTACACTGATGCGTCTGCTCCATCTCCAAAGGGATTGAACTTTTGCAGCTGCAATATTATGGGAGACTGGTTAAAGTGAATTCATTTTAAATGGATTAAAAATTGGCAAGGAGTGTCAATGATGATGATGTTCTGTTAATGGGTGGAGAGCAGGTGAGCACCGGTGATGATCCCAAAGCCGGTGCAGCCACTGGGAATTAATGTCAGCAGTATTGTGCAGCACGGGCTAAATAAAATCAAGGGGCCTCAACTGAATGGATTGCTAGGAAGCTATAGCATTTATTTCATGCACGGCAGAATTGTGTACAGTGCCAGTCATCCCCCTACTCAATGCCACTCAGGATATAGCTGCCCAGGAGTACATGGGTGGTATGAGCTATGCAAGACTCACCAAGATTCAGCACATGATAAACCTCGTGCAGAGAAGCAATAAACACTGATCCACAGTACAGTTTCAGCTCAGTGTAATTTCATCCCTGGAGTGGATTAACAGTTCATCAGAGTATGAGAGAGTCCAATTTGGCACAGTTACTTATCTATATTAGACCAATTGTACATTGAGAAAGCTTTATTATCAAGTCGGTGACCTGGTGCTTATGTAATTGGCGTATTACCAAGGAACACAACAATTTGCTCCAGTCAGACAGTGACTGTTCAAAGACTCAAAGCAGCTTACAAAATGAATGTCAAGAAAACTTGGTGAATTTGTTCTTGTGGAGTAGGACATCAACACATGGAAGTTTAACACCAACAAAGACACTCTCGTTTCATGCTTCACAATGAACGATCACCATCATTCACCTTGGAGCGCACCTTTCACCATGGACACTACCCAACCAATGCGACATTCCCAATGTTAGAGGTTGTCACCACTTCCCTGGGCAGTTTACCCAAGCAGATATCAGATAGGTTCTAGCTAATAGGTCATAGGAGATAACACTCTGAAAGCTTTCCTAGTGTTAATATTACATGGCAAAAACAGATTTCCATCATACCTATGGGAATGAAAATCCACCCGACCTGAGTACCCCAATGTCTGGCAGTCTGGAACCAGCATATTTTTGGTTAAAAGAGCCTTTTGTGAAGCATGTCATTGTGAGTAATGTTTTGTAAAAGGATAGGGGTGGTTAAGGCAAATGCATCTCCTCAGGACAAGGGAAGCAATAAAATAAAAGTTTATCAGGGAAATATAACCAAGGCAACAAAGCAAGTAGAAAGCATTAAAAGGGCAATATCAATCATGAAGACAATGTGCCCATTGCCATAAAATGGTTAAAAGGAATTAGAAGGACTTAATGCATTTTATTGGGTTGCGTTGCTATTCTGTTGTCACTTCTATTAATCTGTTTTACTGAGATTTACTGACCTTTCCTATGGAAGCTGTAAATCAAAAGATAAAAAACAACATAATGTGAAAATTCTGTATAGTTAGAACCATGGAATCATGGCTTTAAGAGAAGAATGGAAAAGTGTTCCAATGATATTAAATGATATTAAATGGAACAGGGAAAACAGGTAAAACATTTGAGTTAATCTAATAAGTAGAGGCATGGCAAGCCACCTGAGACTAGTGGAATACATGTTTTGTGGGAATGTTAGGATGCTTCCCAGGTGCTGGACAACCACAGGTGCAGGAGGTTCTGTGAACCAGAGTGTTTGAGTTACAAGGAGAGGTTGGATGGGCTGGGACTTTTTCTCTAGAGCATGAAAGGTTAAGGGCTGATCTTATAGAGGTTTATAAAATCATGAGGGCCACAGGTAAGGTGAATAGTAACAGTCTTTTCCCCAGGGTAGGGGAGTCTAAAACTAG
Source organism: Pristis pectinata (assembly GCF_009764475.1). Taxonomy (NCBI): domain Eukaryota; kingdom Metazoa; phylum Chordata; class Chondrichthyes; order Rhinopristiformes; family Pristidae; genus Pristis; species Pristis pectinata. Next base: position 31,722,964 of record NC_067424.1, read on the forward strand.
AGGGCATAGTTTGAAAGTGAGAAGGGAAAGATTTAAAAGGGACCTGAAGGACAACTTTTTCCACACGGTGAGGGTGGGTATATGGAGCTGTCAGAGGAGGTGGTAGAGATGGGTACAATTACAACATTAAAAAGATATTTGGACAGGTACTTGGATAGGAAAGGTTGAGAGGGATATGGGCCAAATGCAGGCAAATGGGACTAGATCAGCTAGACAACTTGATTGGCGTGGACAAGTTGGCCAGAAGAGCCTGATTCCATTACTCGATGACTCTATAATCAGAAGAGCTGGAGTTCCAGGTTTTGAAGCTTGAGCTACAGTCAGCATCACTGCAGGCCATCCATGAGGCTGAGTGTTTCATTGATAACATGGTTCAGGAGGTTGTTGCCTCTGAGCTTAAGGGTGCAGGCAGAGAAGTAATGGGTGGCTGCCAGACAGACAAGATCAAGGGAGGTAATTCAGGGAATTTCTGAGGGCATTTTGCTTTCCAACCAATATTCAGCTCTACCTACTGATGTTTCCCTTGGAGAGTGTGGCAAATCCAACATTATAGTACCATGGGTGGTTCATCTGTCCATGAAAGGTCAAGAAAGCAATAGCTATAGGAAACTCTATGGTTAGGGGAGGAACAAACAATTCTGAGTTTGCAAAATTTATTTCAATTTGGTAAGTTGTCTCCTTCATGCCAGAGTCAAGGATATCATTGAGTAGCTGCAAACAGTTCTGGAGAAGGGTGGTGAATTGCCAGAGGTTATGGTCCATATCAGTACCAATGACATAGGGAGGAAAAGAGATGAGGTTCTGCAGGCAGAATTAAGGAGTTGGAAAAGAGAATATAAAGCAGAATCTCAGAGAGGGTAAGCTCCAGATTAGTCACCGTGCCATGCGACAGTGGGTTTCGAAATAAATCCTACTAGCTGTGATTGTCTCCATCATTTTGAGACAAATCTGTGGCTGGGAAAGATGCAAGAAGTGGGGTTTCAGATTCCTGAGGCTTTGGAACTAGTTATTGGGGAGATGGGTCAGTACAGGTCAGGTGAATTGTGCCTCAACAGAAATGGGTTTAATAATGTTGCTGTGGGAAGAAGTTTAAATTAGTTTGGAAGTGCATTAGGCATAGGAAGGTAATGTTGAAGTAGGGAAAAAATGTGCAAAATAAGAGATAAATCACACAGGAACAAGTTGTAAACTAGTTTTAGGGTGTGGACATGTGAATTAATATATTAAACAAGATTAGTGGGCTGCAGGCACAATTAACTACATGGGATTATGGTGCTCTGGCAATAAGAGAGAGTTAATTAAAAAGACGGCAGCAATGGGCTTGAGTATTCCTGGATACAATGTGTTCAGGAAAGCTGGGGAATGGAAAAAAGTTGGGAAAGTGACGGTATTGATCAAAGAAAATATTGCAGTGTTGGAGAAAAAAAATGTCCTGGAATAGTCAAGGACTCAATATCTGTTTAACTAACAATAGAGATGAGATTACACCACTGGGAGAATTCTATTGGCCTCAAACCAGTGCAAAAAATATTGAAGGGAAATTACAGAAATGTGCAAAATCCTTAAAGTATTGATTCAATTATCAAAATATAGACTGGGATAACAATAACTTCAGGAGCAACGAGGGGGAGTACTTCCAAAATGTGTTCAGGAGAACTTTATGAGCCAGTATGTTTCTGACTCAGTGAGGAAGGTAGTATTGCTGGACTTGATTTTGGGAAGGTATCAGTGGAGCAAATATCAGTGGGGGAAATCAGTTTAGGAAAGAACAATCATAATCTCATAATGGCTATGGAAAATGACATAGACAACTCCATGCTAAAAACAGCCAATTGGAAAAAGTTCAGTCAGATGAAAACAAATCTGACCTGGGTAAAATGGCATTAACATTTAGCTGACAAAACTATAATTGAATAATGGGAGGCCTTTACAATGGTAATGTTTCAGCTACAGTCTAGGTACATTCCCATGAAGGAGGATAAGGAAGTTAAAGCCAGAGCTCCCTGAATGACCAAGACTATAGAGAATAAAACAGAGTAGAAAAGAAAGAGCCTGTGACAAATGCCAGGTTGTTAACACAAGTGATAATCAGCTGATTACAGAAAGCCGAGAGGTGAAATGAAAATGGAAGTAAGAGAAGCAAAGAGAGCATCAGATTGGCAGCAAATGTAAAAAGGAATCTAAGGTCATCCAACAGATACACAAATAGGAAGAGTTGTAAGAGGAAAGCAGGGACCAGTCAAGACCAAACTTAAATTATTTGTATAGGTTCTGGTAATGAATGAGTACCTGAGGTGACTCTTCATCAAGGATGAAGATGCTGCTGGAACTGCAGCAAAAGAAGATGTAGTTGAGATTCTGATTGGGCTAAACATTGATAAAGGGGAGGTAGAAAAAAGGCCAGTTACACATAAAAATGGATGAATCGCCTGATCCAAATGGAATGCATTCTAGATCGGTGAGAGGAGTAAGCAAGGAAATTACAGAGGCCTTGACCATCATTCTTCAGGCGTCCAAAGATAACTCAGGACGGTTAAACTGCAGATATTACATTCTTGTTTAAAGAAGGGTGTAGCAACTAACCCAGTTGCGACATATCAGTCAGTTTAACCACCATGGAAGGAAAACTTCCAGAAAAAATATTCAGGAACAAAATTAGCAGATGTGTGGACAGTTAAAGAAATCCAGCATGGATTTGTAAAATGTAAATTATGTTTAACTTGATCAATTATTTAGGGAGTAAAAGAGAATATCCGTGAGGAAAAAGGTGATTGATTTGGCACATATAGGCATCCAAAAGATATTTAATGTAATGCTGCATAATAGGCTTATCATAATGATTGAGATCTATGGAATAAAAGTGACAGTAGCAGTGTGAATAGACAGTTAACTGAGTTACAAGAAACAGAGTGTAGAAGCGAATGGCTGTTTATTGGACCAACAGGAAACGTATAGACATGTTCCCCAGCGATCAGAATTGAGACCAATGTTTTTCTGGATATATATTTTATATAAATGATTTAGACCTGGAAAAATTAGCTGCATTTATAAAAAGACAGTTATCCACATGATGTCAGACCGTATATGGAAACACATCTGAATACATCCTCATTGGATTCCGTTAAGTCAGACACATAAAAGAATGATATTACTTTTTTGAAATGTCAGAGCCAATCATGTAATCTCCCATGACAATAATAGTAATGTGGTCTAAGGTGCCTACTACAGGTAGTCCAGAAGTCAGGCACATATAGAAACATACCACTAACGTTAACCCCACAAAATCCTTCAAATCTATTGACAGGATCAGTGAACTGACATCAACATTGTCAGTGGCCAACATCTACACCAATGAGGCCCTAATTATACTCTGTCAACTCTTGAGCAGACCTCATCATTCATATGCCCAAAAAACCAGATTCCCAAAACAGACACATTATTCCGAGCTCTGTCACACCAGCAGATTATTGGGTGGGCAAAGGAAAAGATTCAAGGATGTTCTCAAAAACTCTGAAAAGAATGCAACATCCCCAGTGTTCCCTGGGAACTCTTCACCCATGACTGCTCAAAGTGGAGAAGCAGCATTCAAAATGGTACAACATCAAATCCTCATGTCAGGAGCACGCAGAAGCCCAATGTGAGCCTGGAAAACACTGCACCACCTCACAAACTATCCATCCACCCTTTCCCCAAGGAGCTTCTGCCCCACCTGTTGTAGAGCAGGCAGTTATATCAGTCACCTCAGAACCCACAGAATTATAGTGGAACCAAGTCATCCTCCATCTGGCTGAGAAGAAGATAAAGAAGATAGTTTGTACCAGGGCAGGGATCACAGAGTTAGCAAGGGCATAAGATTTATGACTGTATACCACAGAGAGCATCACTCGGAGATCAGGGGACTTTTTCATCGTTGAGTATTAATACACTTTTCACACAACAAATACTGGAAGTAGTCGAAGGTTCAGTGCCCATGAAAAATAGGCATTGAAGAGAAAATATTTTCTTCCATCATGTATTTTACCATATTGTTATTCACTCTTAACTTATACAATATTCTTTAATTATGTTTCTTTGCATCCTTTCAATATTTAGTTTGCATGTGTTGTCATTATTTACTTTCCATACACGTTTATTTTAATCTGCTCTAATTTCAGGCTATCCTCTTAAGAAGGCAGCATTCCAAGTAAATTTCCTTGGTCACAGGTTATGGAGGCTGAAATGAAGAGGCATAAGAGGGATTACAATTACAACTGAAGTGCTCTGGTGAATCTACTCATGCCCAAGCTCTCATGCATACAAACTAAGGCAAATATATCCAGACTGAGGAAATCTGCTGTGCTTTCTGCAACTCATAAGGGAAAAAGCACTGACATATGTAGGCCTCAGTATATGTGGGGAGGGTGCAGGAAGCATAGGGAAACCCAGAACATCTGGGTACATGGAGGAGAATCAAATCTAACAGCAGTGCCAATTTTACAATCAGAAACTCGCTTTAAAGATACTCAAATTAACAACTTTGCTCCAGGGCAGAAATACATGCAAGTGTTCGGTTCCTAGTGTTATGGACTCAGTGAAAGTCCCTTTAAGATAGAGAGTGTGTGTGTATGTGTGTGTGGGGCGTGCTTACGTCAATAGAAGATAAAGGACGTAATGACGTTGTTGAAGAAGTCAGAAGAAGAAGAAGAAAGAGAGAGAGAGAAGGGAGAGAGACACCAGCCTGTTTGTTTTCTCTATCGATGGATGAGAAACAATAACTGTGTTTGCCACTGAAATCCATGTATGGAAGTTGGAAGTAATCCGGTGGAGTTCACTTTGTTGCTGACCTGTAGAAGGAAACAGGTATTTGTATGTGGACGACCACGGTTCGGATGCTTTTCGGGGTGAGGAAGTCACTACCGAGTAAACACTGAAGTGTCGTTTGGGTTCCATCGTGGAACATTTGGATTTCGTATGTACTCTCTCTATGTTTTTCTACATCTACATCTTATCTTCAGACAACGGTGGTTGTTGAAGAAGCCCTTGCTCATGTTTCACCTTATGGCTTGCGGAACTGAACTTTAAGAACCATTCAGGAACTGGGAGTTTTGGACTTTGTCACACACACACACGAAGAGTTTAGTTTTGGGGTTAACGTTCGAGGTTTAACATTCTTGAATTCTAACATACTAACATTTTTACTTTTATTTTACGTATTATCATAAGTAGTGATTAATAAAATAGTTTTTAACACTGAATCATGCTCAGTGTGTTTCTTTTGTTGCTGGTTTGTGACTAAATTGGGGGCTCGTCCGGGATCGTTCCCAAGGTTAACGAGTGTCGTCTGGGATTGTACCCCAGATTGACGAGATTTGTTCGAGATTCAATCCAAAGATTTTTGAGGAAGGTCTGATAAATTCTTTTTAATTGGCTTGTGTGTGTGGAAACCAGCAGCAATGGATATTAAGGCATTTTTGGAGTCACCAACCCAAAAGGGATTGGAGGTGGCGAAAAAGGATGATCTGATAAAGGTTGCTACAAGGCTAAACCTTACAGAAGTAAAGCAGTCTATGAGAAAGGCAGATATTCAGAGACTGATAGCTGGCCATTATGTGGAAAAGAAGGTGTTTGAGAAGGAAGTGTTAAAACAGTTTCCTGGCAGTGAAATAGCAATTTCTGAGGCACAGGTGCAGCTGGCAAAGATAGAGGCTGAACGAGAGCAAACCCAGATGAAGATAGAGGCCGAACAAAAGCTAACTCAGATGAAGATAGAGGCTGATCTAGCAATGAAGCAGATGGAGCTGGATAACGAGGAGAAAAAGAGGCAGCATGAGTTACAAATGAAGCGTAGGAGTTCGGAATCTGATTCTGATGATGGTTTTTCAGCCAGCAGGGAGGTTCGATTAGTCCCTCCGTTTGAAGAAGATCAGGTTGATCAGTATTTCCAACATTTTGAAAAGGTTGCTGTGAGTTCAAACTGGCCAAGGAAAGGATGGGCTCTTATGGTACAGAGTGTGATTAAAGGTAAAGCTCAAAAAGCTTATTCTGCTTTGTCTGTTGAGGATGCAGCTGATTATACCAAGGTAAAACAAGCTATTTTGAAGGCCTATGAATTGGTCCCTGAGGCTTATAGACAAAAATTCAGAGACTTGAGGAAATCTGCAGATCAGACTTATATGGAATTTGCCAATGGAAAGAGAATATGTTTTGAACGATGGTGCCTGGCTAAAAATGTAGATGGGGATTATGATAAATTGACAGAATTGATACTGGTGGAAGACTTTAAAAGATGTGTTCCAGCTGAATTAACAACATATTTAAATGAAAAGGCAGTGGAAACTTTACAAGAAACTGCTAGGTTGGCAGATGATTATGCTTTAACCCATAAATCCAAATGGGGACAACCTAAAACCTTTCAAAAGAGTTACAAAGACAATCCAGGTAAACCAGAGATTAAATTGGGAGGTAATCAAAAAGGAAAAGATGAAAAGAAGCCAGGGCTGGAGAAACCTGTTGAGCGTACTTGTTATTACTGTAGGAAACCTGGCCACGTGATATCTAATTGTGCCCTTTTGAAGAAAAAGAAGGAAGCTGGGCCCAATGCTTGCTTTCAGGCAATTAAAAATCAAAAAGGTTCAGGAGATGCTGTTAAAGACCAGTCCTTGCAAGAGGGAAAAGTGGAAAAGTTGGAGGAGGTGAGAAAAGAATTCCGTTCGTATGTATCAGAGGGTTTTGTTTCACTGAATGATGAGTCACCCCAGGTGCCAGTGAAAATTCTTAGAGATACTGGGGCTAGTCAATCTCTCTTGCTGGACAGTGTTTTAAATTTTGGTGAAGAAAGTGACACTGGTGAAGTAAATCTAGTACGAGGTGTTACAGGTGAGACCATGTCTGTCCCTTTTCACAGGGTGATTTTAAAGTCAAAGTTCGTAGAAGGACCAGTCGAGATAGGGATAAGACCTAGTTTGCCAGTGGAAGGAGTTTCTTTGTTATTGGGAAATGACCTTGCAAATGGAGAAAGTGATCCTGTGGTACGGTTAACAACCAAACCAAGGATTGATGAGTCTGAGAATGATCAAGATGTTTACCCATCATGTGCGGTGACTCGAGCTAGAGCTAGAGAATTAGCCAAGACAGACAGTCCGGTGCAGTCTGATGTAGTTCCTTGTGACAGTCCTAAACAGGAAGAAAATTTTGATGCCTTATCTGAGACTTTTCTGTCTTCACTGGAGGATCAACATCCTTATAGTGAGCCTGAATTTAAAGATTTGTCTTTGTCGAGGAAGGATTTTATGGTGGAACAGACAAAGGACCCTGAGTTGACAGAATTGAAAGAAAAAGCACTCTCATGTGAGGAGATTGAAAAGGTGCCAACTGGATACTATGTCAAAAATGGAGTGTTAATGAGGAAATGGAGACCTCCTCATGTTCCTGTTACTGAGGAATGGGAAGTTATTCATCAGGTTGTTGTTCCAAAAGTTTATAGGGATGAGATTTTAAACCTGGCCCATAGTATGCCTTTGGGTGGTCATTTTGGTGTGAATAAAACTGTAGGGAAGATCTTGAAACAATTCTATTGGCCTGGTTTGAGAAAAGATGTGGTGATGTTTTGTCGAACCTGCCACACATGTCAGATGGTAGGTAAACCAAATCAAAAACCCCCTGTGGCTCCTTTGAAACCAATTCCTGCTTTTGGTGAACCCTTTTCGAAGGTGATTGTGGACTGTGTTGGCCCCTTACCAAAGTCTAAGACTGGAAATCAGTATTTGTTAACCATCATGTGTGCCACTTCTAGATTTCCAGAGGCAATACCCCTTAGAAATGTTAAGGCCAAGACGGTGTCAAAGGCTCTTGTAAAATTTTTTACCTTGTTTGGTTTGCCAAAAGAAATCCAATCTGATCAAGGTAGTAATTTTATGTCAAAAATTTTTCAACAAATAGTCTATGAGCTGGGAGCAAAGCAGATTGTATCATCTGCATATCACCCAGAATCTCAAGGAGCTCTGGAGAGATTTCATTCTACTCTCAAAAATATGCTGAAGACTTATTGCTTTGAAAACACCAAGGATTGGGACGAAGGTATCCATTTACTTTTGTTTGCCGTTAGAGAATCGATCCAGGAGTCAATCGGATTTAGTCCATTTGAGCTTGTGTTTGGACATAGGGTGAGAGGACCTTTGGAGTTGTTGAGAGAGCAATGGGTTAATGAGGAAGTTCACTTGAGTCTGTTGGACTATGTCCAAAAATTTAAAACTCGGTTGGAGAGAGTCTGCCAGCTAGCGAGAGAGAATCTGAAAACAAGCCAGATAAGAATGAAGACATATTTTGATAGACGTGCTCGGCCTAGAACATTCGCAGTGGGGAAAAAGGTGTTGGTATTTTTCCCTAGCCAAAATAATCCCTTGCAAGCTCGTTTTTCTGGACCCTATGTTATTGAATCTCGAGTGACTGATCTAACATATATAATCAAAACACCAGATAGACGCAAGAAAACACAACTCTGTCATGTAAACATGCTAAAACCTTATTATGAGAGGGATTCAGTGGTGGCCTTGGTGGATGATGTAAAGGTTGTTTCTAGAATGCCTGATGTTGATGTTGAGGAAGGCCAATTTAGACCAAATATTGTTCCATCGAAACTAAAAAACCAAAATATCCTGGAGAACCTTGAAACGAAGTTGGACCATTTACAAGTTTCACAAAAACAACAGATGAGAGAATTAATTTTAAAATTTAAAAATCTGTTCCCAGATGTTCCAAACAGAACATCGATAATTACCCATGATGTTGATGTTGGGGATGCAAAACCAATCAAACAACACCCATATCGAATGAATGTGGAAAAAAGTAAACTTGTTGATCAGGAAATAAAATACATGTTGGAAAATGATATTATTAGACATTCTACTTCAAATTGGAGTTCGCCCTGTGTTATTGTACCTAAACCTGATGGAACTGTTAGATTTTGCACAGATTACAGGAAAGTGAATGCTGTAACAAAGTCAGATGCTTACCCTATTCCTAGGGTGGATGATTGCATAGACAGAGTGGGAAAGGCAAAATTTCTTACAAAGATTGACCTATTAAAAGGGTACTGGTGTGTTCCATTAACAGATAGAGGAAGGGAAATTTCAGCCTTTGTAACCCCTTCTGGATTGTATGAATACAATGTTTTGCCATTTGGAATGAAAAATGCTCCAGCAACATTTCAAAGAATGATTAATTCAGTGATTCATGGGTTAAAACATACAGATGCCTACATTGACGACTTAGTGACTGGGAATGATACATGGGAGGATCACATCTCTGCATTAGAAAGGTTGTTTGAAAGACTTTCCAAGGCTAACCTTACAGTTAACTTGGCTAAAAGTGAATTTGGCCATGCCACTGTGACGTATCTTGGTTATGTTGTAGGTCAAGGCAAGCAAGCTCCTGTTCAGGCAAAAGTTCAAGCAATATCTGAGTTCCCTATTCCCACAGGTATGAGGACTGTTAGAAGATTTTTGGGAATGGTTGGATATTATCAAAAATTTTGTAAAAATTTTGCTGATATTGCTCTTCCCCTAACTAATCTTCAGAAGAAGGGAGTAAAGTTTGTTTGGACAGATTCTTGTCAAGAAGCATTTGAGAAGCTGAAAGCCATTTTATGCTACCATCCTGTGCTCAAAACACCTGACTTTGAAAAGCCATTTTCATTAGCAGTAGATGCCAGTGATGAAGCTGCAGGAGCTGTGTTGTTGCAGAAGGGTGACCTTGATGATATTGACCATCCTGTAGCTTACTTTTCAAAGAAATTTAATGAGCATCAAAAGAATTATTCCACCATAGAGAAAGAATTACTGTCGCTTGTTTTAGCCTTGCAACATTTCAGTGTATATGTTTGCACCGCTCAGAAACCATTGACTGTGTATACAGATCATAACCCATTGGTGTTTCTGAGCCGAGTCAAAAACAAGAACAGAAGGCTGTTAAACTGGAGTTTAATTTTGCAAGAGTTTGATCTCATGATAACTCACATTAAAGGCAAAGATAATGTGATTGCTGATTGTCTTTCTCGATGTTAAATGGGAAACATGTATCTGTACTAATCTGATAGTCTGTAGTTGTGTAGCATGATAATTATTAACATTACTAACTATGCGCGGTTAAAATTTTCTTGGGAAAATTTTTTTTTTAGGTGGGAGGTGTTATGGACTCAGTGAAAGTCCCTTTAAGATAGAGAGTGTGTGTGTATGTGTGTGTGGGGCGTGCTTACGTCAATAGAAGATAAAGGACGTAATGACGTTGTTGAAGAAGTCAGAAGAAGAAGAAGAAAGAGAGAGAGAGAAGGGAGAGAGACACCAGCCTGTTTGTTTTCTCTATCGATGGATGAGAAACAATAACTGTGTTTGCCACTGAAATCCATGTATGGAAGTTGGAAGTAATCCGGTGGAGTTCACTTTGTTGCTGACCTGTAGAAGGAAACAGGTATTTGTATGTGGACGACCACGGTTCGGATGCTTTTCGGGGTGAGGAAGTCACTACCGAGTAAACACTGAAGTGTCGTTTGGGTTCCATCGTGGAACATTTGGATTTCGTATGTACTCTCTCTATGTTTTTCTACATCTACATCTTATCTTCAGACAACGGTGGTTGTTGAAGAAGCCCTTGCTCATGTTTCACCTTATGGCTTGCGGAACTGAACTTTAAGAACCATTCAGGAACTGGGAGTTTTGGACTTTGTCACACACACACACGAAGAGTTTAGTTTTGGGGTTAACGTTCGAGGTTTAACATTCTTGAATTCTAACATACTAACATTTTTACTTTTATTTTACGTATTATCATAAGTAGTGATTAATAAAATAGTTTTTAACACTGAATCATGCTCAGTGTGTTTCTTTTGTTGCTGGTTTGTGACAGATGGGATGATGCTCAATAGTGGGATAATGAGTGACCCTCTCCGGCCCATCAGGAACATCAAAATTGATGCCTAGTTTCTTGAAGCAAGAATTTGGCGCTGATGGTTGTCAATGTGAGCATCTCTAGGAACAGGGGAGCAAATGATAAAGTACTAGCAGTAAGAGATTCTTTAAAATAGCAAAATATTGCAGGGCAGAAATGTGTCCTTGACTCTTAAACCAAAAGATAAATGTTATAAACCATTTGGAAGTTTAAGGGTCCTGGCTCAAAGAGAACAGAATGGAGCACCTAGTTTTCTTTTGCACTTTTGTTTCTCTAGATTGTTTGATGTTCCAGACACCGTAGTCTTTCCCAAGTTGCAAAACACTCTTAAGCATTCCATCAGCGCAGAATAGTTATACTATGTAGTGCACAATTTATCATTTTGCATCTCAAATGAAGTTATACCTCTTTCAGGACCATAGAATCAAATCATTAAAGAGTACAGACAGAGATGAATTAGTGTTTAGTTACTTCATACAATATGTAAGAGGATGTCATTCTGTGTTCAGTTGTTCTGAAAATGCAAAACAGTGCCTAGTTTATTAAGTCACAAGTGACCGAGAATGTGATACTAATGTTAATAACATATTTGCTCTTAAGGAAAGAGCTGTCTCTACCTTTTAAATTGCTGATTTTTTCTAATATTAAAAAGTTGGATGAAATTTATATATTGATCACTCAACTGCAAAATGTTTGCTTCTAATAAATGTGCCTGTAATTAAGGATGACAAAAGCATGCACAGGAAATGAAAATGACAGAGAGAAAATACATACAAAACTATCACACAAATTAAAGATATATGTCTACTTACAAAAACAGATCTCCTGGGGTACATGTAAAAGACCGTGAATGTTGGTAAGCTGCAGTAACAGATTTTCTGTGATGTTGCTTGTGTTAAATCACAGGTTATACTATTATAAGAATCTGGTGGGATGCAAGAGTGGGAAGGAGGATATACATCTAGAAGGAAATTGAAAAGATTTCTTCAAGTAGTCTTCTTAAATATTTAAGTGTTTTTGATTGGTTCCTGGAAAATGAATTATTTAAAAATCAGAACTTTCATTTGGAACTTCCTTCCAAACTTGAGCATGATAATGTCCTTCCAGAATTTGGTGCTTTGCTATATTTGATGAAAGCACAGAACCTTCTACACAGAAAATTAATTGCTTTAGAAAGGTATCTCATTGATGCTTTCCGTCACTTTGTTGGTTTTATTTTTTTTTTAAAACTTGTGTCTGATTTATTATGCCAAAAGCATGATAAGTATGTCGATATCTCCAGGCATTTGCAGATAATGTATTTGAAAGAAAGAATGGCTAAAATCTCACATGATATACAAATGAATTTAGAAGATGGGCCCTGTTAAGCTTTGAAAGACCAACACTGAATTCTCAAAGTACATATTAAATATAAAAGGGTGTTTAATAACTCATGGCAATAATAAATGTGTATGTGAAGGAAATGAGATTTAGGCAATTTAAAATACTCCCATGAACCTCATGGTTTAATGGATTCCTTGTACCAACTCCAGCATGAAATGCAGTGCAGCATTCATTATTTTACTGTTATTATGACATATCCCGACATCATCAGCAACTTTATCTGCTTGAAGATTTTTCAAAGACAAAGTCAACTAGAAATAGAGGAGCAAGAATTTTAAATGAAGCATTAAGGTAGCCTTCATCTCTCCTGAAATATTGTACCAGGTTTAGTTTTCTTTATAGTTTTTTTTTAAACTTAAAAAAAATGAAAGCAAGAAATTCAGAAGTGTATAAAAGATGATTTCTTTTATATATTTAATTGTGTAACCTCAGTTCTAGCATCATTTTAACCAGTCCCAAAGTTCCAGTCACTGGAGATACAGAAATATATCCTAAGGCTTAAATAGCCCAAGCTTTTTTCCTAAATTCAACTTTTTCATATCCTTCAATCAGAAAACATGTCTAATTTCCCCTTACATAGATAAATAGAATAGTACAGCACAGGAACAGGCCCTTTGGCTCATTATGTCTGTGCCAACCATGATGCCAATTTAAATAGTACATTTCCTGCCTGTGGTCCATATCCCCCCATTCCCTGCCTGATCATGTGCCTCTCCAAATGCCTCTTAAATGTTGCTGTCTTACTTGCTTCCACCATCTCCCCTGGCAACACATCCCAGGTACCCATCTCTGTTTAAAAACAAAACTTGCCTCGCAAATCTCAATTAAACTTTCCCCTTCTCATCTTCAATCTGAGCCCTCTAGTATTTGAGATTTCCGCCCTGGAAAAAGAGTCTGACTACTTACCCTATCTATGCCTCTCATAGTTTGATATACTATCAGGTCACCCCTCAGCCTCCGGCGCTCCAGAGAAAACAATCCAACTTTGTCCAACCTCTCCTTAGAGGTAATTCCCTCTAATCCAGGCGACATCCTGGTAAACTTCTTCTGCTCCCTCTCCAAAGGCTCCACGACCTTCCTGTAAAGGGGCAGTCAGAATTGCACACAATACTCCAAATGTGGCCTAAACAATGCTTTATACAGCTGCAGGGTGACCTCCTGGCTTTTATACATGACACCCCGACTGACGAAGGCAAGTATGCCGTTCGTCATCTTTACCATCTTATGTACTTGTGCTGCCACTTTCAGGGAGCTATTGACTTGCAACCCAAGATCCCTCTGTACATTAGTTGTCACTTTATGCTGGCTAATTCTAAGGCTTTCCCCAAAACTCAGTCTGCAACTCTTATATTATTCTCAGTAGTAACTTCCTGCAAATCTTCCAGCTTCATTTCAAATGTGAAGCCCTGAGTATTTTAAGTGCAGAGAGCAATGTTCCTGGATGCATTTTGCCAATTTCCTTCACTATCCTGAAAAATTAATAGAATCGATTCACAAAAGGAAACAGATGGTTAAACTTAAACAAATGTGTGTCATTGTGTGGTCCGGTTACTCTCCATTCTGCTTCTGTCTCTATATTGATAACTGCTCCAGCATTTCCTTCAGTTTACAGCCAGTTTTAAATTTAATAAGCCCCTTGTTTACTCTCAGCATTCCAGGATGTGAAGTTCCTGCACATACAACACATCATCCTCTGGAATCTCCAACAGCTACAACATATTGTCACCACCAGATGCATCTTCCAATGCACTCTCCTTTCAGTATTCCAAAGGGACCATTCTCTCGGGGACATCTGCTTCAATCTTCCATCCCCACCAGTACCCAATTACTTTTTATAGCACTATCTACAGCATTTGATTTTACAGCATTCGATACATCTGTCCTTTTACCTCCTGCCTTCCCACTCTCCAGGTCCCCAAACACTCTTTCCATAAGAAGCAAAAATTAACTTGTATTTCTTCCAATTTAGTTTGTACTCTGTTCTTGCTCATGATGTGGTCTCCCCTGCACTGAAGCAACCACACACAGATTGAGTGACCACTCTGCTGTCCATAAGGCTGACACTAGATTTCCAGTCACTTCAATTCTCCGTCCCATTCCCACTCCAACCCCTCTGTCTTTGATCTCCAAAACTGTTCCAACAAAGCTCAACATGAAGCTCAAAAAGCAGCACCTCATCTTCTAACCTGGCACTTTGTAGCCTTCCAGACTAAACAATAAATTCAACAATGTTACCTCTGAAGGGGCCCATGCTCTGCGCTGCCCTCAGTCCAATGGGGCCCACACTCTGCATTGCACTCAGTCCAACGGGGTCCACACTCCGCACTGCCCTCAGGGACACACTCCACATTACCCTCAGTATAACGGATCCCAGATAACACTGCCATTACATGGAACATAGAACAGTACAGCACAGGAACGCCATATCTCTGCCAATCATGATGCTGATTTAAAACTAATCCTACCTGCCTGCACAAAGTCTATATCCCTCATTTCCCTGCTTGTTCAAGTGTCTCTCTAAATGCCTCTTAAACATTGCGTTCGTATCCCCTTCCACCACTTCACCCAGCACCGAGTTTCAGGCATTCACCACTCTGTGTGAAAAGCTTACCTTACACACCTCCTTTAAACTTTCTCCCTCTCACCTTAAAGCTATGCCTTCTAGTTCCTGACATCTCCACCGTAACTGTCTACCCTATCTATACCTCTCATAATTTTATGAACTTTCATCAGGTGGCCCCTCAGCCTCCGACACTCCAAAGAAAATCCAACTTTGTCTAACCTTTCCTTTTGGCTAATACTCTCTCATCCAGGCAACATCCTGGTGAAAATCTTCTGCACCCTCTCCAAAGCTTCCATATTCTTCCTTTAATGAGGCGACCAGAAATGCACAAAATACTCCAAATGTGGCCAAACCAAAGTTTTATATACTGCAATGTGACCTGCCAACTTTTATATTCACTCCAAGGAGTGAACATCACTAATAGCCAGTCCAGGTCCAAATACATAGACGCCACAGCCAAGAAAGCTCACCAGCACCTCTGCTTCCTCAGGAGGCTAAAGAAATCTGGCATATCCCCTTTGACACTCACCAACTTTTATCAATGCACAATAGAAAGCATCCTATCCGGATGCATCACGGCTTGGTACGGCAACTGCTCTGCCCAGGACCGCAAGAAACTGCAGAGAGGTGTGGACACAGCCCAGCACATCATGGAAACCAGCCTCCCCTCCATGGACTCTGTCTATATCTCTCACTGCCTTGGTGAATCAGCCAGCATAATCAAAGACCCCACCCACCTGGGTCATTCTCTCTTCTCTCCTCTTCCATCAGGCAGAAGATACAGGAGCCTGAGGGCACATACCACCAGGCTCAAGGGCAGCTTCTATCCCATGATGATAAGACTATTGATCGGTTCTCTTATATAATGAGATGGACTCTGACCTCACAATCAACCTTGTTTGACCTTGCACCTTATCGTCTGTCTGCAATGCACTTCCCTGTAGTTGTGGAACTTTACTCTGTATTTTGTTATTGCTTTACCCCGTACTACCTCAATGCACTGTGTACTGAATTGATCTGTACAAATGGTATACAAAACAAGTTTTTCACTGTACCTCGGTACATGTGACAATAATAAACCAATACCAATATTCAATGCCCCAACCAATGAAGACAAACATGCTGTATGTCTTCTTTACCACCCTATCTACATTTTTGAGAGAGATCTACTCTGGAGGTCTTCTTATTTTCCAAGATATCAACAGTAAAAACATCTTAACATTTCAGGTCTATCTTCCAAATTCTACATTGCAGCCTTGATGATTTAAATTTGCAAGTGCAACTTTTAAATCAAAGGAGAAGCTCAATATAGCTTGTGGTTGCAGCCTAACTAATATCTTGTGTGGATTCAACAATACATTTTCCTCTTTGTGTTGCATTACCAGATGTAATTGGAAGGATTCTGGGGAGTTTTTAAGGCTTTACCTACTTCTGCTGCCACTCTTAATGACTGTGGATCTGTAAGCCAAACCTTGCTGCTGTTTACTCCATCTCTTAGGTGTCAGTGGGTCACCTACTGTGGCCTCCTGCTGTTGATCCTTGCTTCCCTCCATTGACTGTGCTCTCAGTCCCACCAGCTGCAGAAAGGGAAACTGCATCAGCTGCTTTATTTAACTGAAAACCTTCTCATAAGTCAGTGATGCCTCCTCTCACTATTGTATCAGTTTTCCTGCTTATCACTTGACCTCCCCATATTCCGCTTGTCTCTAGTTAATACCAGAGCCATAAAACAACTAGAATACTTCTTTCTGGTTGCTGACTAGAAACCTCCTAAGATCTGTTTTCCATTTCAATCTTTCTTGTTGACAAATGTTGCCCAACTCCAAGCAATGTTCCTCTGTTACCTAACGACCTCAGTCTCACATTAGAGATATTCCTTTGGTCCTATCTATCCTTTCTGCAATTTAAAACTAACTTGTCTTCTCTCTTGAAAATCAGCTAAACTGCAGATGCTGGAAATCTGAAATAAAAACAGAAAATGCTGGAAACACTCAGCCAGCATCTATGGAGAGGAAAACACTTAACGTTTCATATAAAAGGCCTTCATCAAAACTGAGAGAGAGAAAGCAAGTCAGCCTAGGTAACAGAGACGGTGGGGAAGGTCAATGGTGGAACAAAGGGAATGCCTGTAATAGAATAAAATAATGTAGCCATTAAATAGGCAGTTAATCTCCTTTTTCTGTTTAATGAGTTGCTAATGTTGTGTAGTCAGGACAATGTTGTATATTCTGGCCTACTGCTAAGGAAGACTGAAATGGAAAGCAGAAATGACGAGTCCTACTATAAAAAGTAAAAAAAAGGAGAAAAAAAGAAAAAGTAAAAATAAGGAAAGAAAGAAAAGAGAGAAAAAAGAAAATAAGAGCATGTTATCTAGAGGTGGAGAATTCAGTACTGAGTAATGCAGGCTGTAACATGCCCAGATAAAAGATACGTGTTGTTCCTCAGACTTATGTTGATCCTTGTTGCCAAGTACAGAAGGCCACAGACAGAGAGGTCAGAGTGTGAGTGGTGGTGAACTAAACTGGCCAGCAACCAGAAACATAGGGTCACTCCTGCAAACTGAGTGCAGATGTTCTGCAAGGAGACCACACAATCTGTGCTTGGCTTTCCCAGTGCTGCAGAGGCCATATTGTGAACGTCGAATGCAATACACTAAACTAGAAGTTTGGTGTTCACAATGTGGCCTCCTCTGCACTGGAGAAACCAAATGCAACTGGGGTCCGTTCAATCTAGTGCACTGCAGTCAGTTGTATCAGGACTTTTGCTTGCCACTCATCTCTTCCTTTTTCCTTTCATTTGTATATTCTGTCCACCCTATTACAGACATACCCTTTGTTCCAACCATCTCCGTCCCCTACCTTCTCTGCTACCTAGACTAACTTGCTTTCTCTCTTCCTCATTGTTGATGAAGAGCCTTCAACCCAAAATGTTAATGGTTTCTTTCTACACATGCTCCCTGACTGCTGAGGTTTTCCAGTATTCTCTTTTATTGTCTTCTCTATTTCCCAGTTCTGATGAAGAGATTTTGACCTGAAATGTTGACTCTGTTCCTCTTTCCACAGATGCTGCCTTATGTGCAGTGTGTTTCTAAAATTTTCTGTTTATATTTCCACCTAAATAAGAGATGACAAAGAATCAAGACACAAGTTTCCATCATCTCTCTGGCAGTTAACAAACATCTAGACTATTGCTGTCACATAATGAATATTATCTCTTATGTTTTACATATCCAGAGTTATCACAATACATTTGGATCTTTGACATTGCTGGGAGTGAGAAAAAGCTCAAAGATAAGTGGATGAGAGGCAAGTGAAAGGGAGAATGAAAATGGAAAGCACAGTTTGAAAATGGAGGGAAAATGGAGTCAACAGTATCTTCCAAACCCGTATCCTCAATCATCTGAGAGGCCAAGGGTAGCAACGCCTTGCCCGCCAATGTTGTAGACCATCCTGACTTGAAAAAGTATTCTCATTGTTGCAGACACTGGGTCTAAATCTTGGTGCTTCCCATCCACCAGCATTGCACCTTCACCAGTGGCTCAGCACCACCCTCCCCAGGCCAACTGGGGATGGATTACATGGTGGTTTTAACAGTAACACCACAATCCAATTCATTAAAAAGAAACAGATAAACTTGAACAAGCAGTGTTGACTCTAAAAAGCTACTGGCAATTTTATTCTGTGGAACTCAGCGATTCCAAGTTTTAGTGCTTTGAATACAATCTTTCCCTGTCAAAGACAAGTTAGTGCATGCTCAAACATGTGACAAATTATCAGCAAGCAATGAGATGGCTCTTAATGGATGATACTTTTAGAAAGCACTCATCACCACTGTGTGGGAGCTAGTACAAGGAGCTACACTTTCTTGGAAAGGTTAACAGCTGTTAAGAGACAATTTTCATCCTAGCTTTTGCATCTCCTATCAGAAGCATATATGCTAATTTACCTGTCATTGAAATAACTCCAAGTAACTGAAATCAGAATCATGCATAGAGGTAATAAGAAGGTGAAGAGGAAATCCAATACAACCATTAATAAAATGTTTTCTCTTCCAGTACTTGCTGAAATCTTGTTTTTTTTTGAGAAGAACATTTCCTTTGTCTTGATGGTAACACTTTCTGTTTGGGACACAGCAACTCATCAGGCTGAAATTGATTAACCCAAGTCCACAGTTACTCTCTGTCAATGTTTCACCCCTACCTCATCCAAATTAAGGGTATCCAGCTTGCTTTAAGATTTTCATCTGCATTGGTTTTTATGATGAATGAGAGCAATCATGTGAGGCATCTGGAACCAAGCCCCACCTAAACTGGGCAAAGATCTGTGCAATGTAGAATTTGCACTGGGTAAGTTCATTTCAGAAATGGATAGTTTGATCTAAAACTGCCAAGAGTACCTTAGCTTTCCATCTGAGCAAAGCTAAGGTTTGAGGAGACATTTGATATTCAAATTGATGGGCATCCTGTTACCTTTGACTTGAAAGCAAAATATTTGAAACATAGTGGGTTACACCAGACCATGTATTGGCCTTATGACAACACTTGGAAATACCGTAGGAAAGGTCAAGTCTAGCATCAATTTTGTTCAAAAACTGGTAGGCACACTGTGGGGTAGCCAAGTTCATACACTACATCCAGCTTCACCCTCTTTGGTCTTGACAACAGCAGAGCATTACCATTTGACCTGGCTGTAGATTGCCACACAAATGCAGTCAATGTACAACCAGTGGCAATAATTTGAGGAAGTCCAAGAGCAATTGCACACATCAAAACAATTGAATTCTGCTGAGAACAAATCATATTCAGATGGTAATTAATGAGATACCCCTGTTAACAAAAGAATCTTGGACATCTCCCACAACACAGGCTAATCTTGTAGACCTTAACAGGACACAGACAATAATCTTCAGACACAAAAATAGCATAGCATATGGTAAGTCACGAACGGTGGGCTGGTACAAGACCTTCGTGTACAAATCCTTGGGAAATCTGATCCATCTTCAAATATCAAGAAGGGAGCTAGGCAAGATACAGCCAGTTGCTACTGATGGAAAATAGGACTAACCTCAACACCGAGTGTGACTGCATCAAACAACCAATGTCATGAATTCCTTTTCTAAACCTCACCTGAAGGCATAACTGGATGCACAGTTTCAACAGATATTTTAACCAAATGCTGAAATTGTCCTAAACCAGAAGAAAAATTACCATGACAATTGTTTTGAAGAAATTTTGTAAGTTTTTCCACCCACAAATGAGAGTTTACTCCTGTATTGCGTGCTTGCAATAGTGAATGAAGGAAATGTGGAGGATGAACCAGTGTGAAGGGTTAATTCTAACGTTACTGTGCAGCAGTAACATAATTCTATCCAATTTCCACTTAGCTCCAAGGATTATGGACAATTCAACAGAATCTACTTCAAACTCATTATAACACAACAGTTAATAAAAGGCTTTGAATCCTTGAATTTTTTTCAAAATATCCTAACCCCCGAAGCTTTTCTTGCTATTATGGTGGATAAGAAACCGTTTCTATGGCAACTGTAACAATTTCAAGGTAAGTGTTTTAAAAGAGAAAAAAGAAGAAACATTTAAAATCAATTTTCATCTGACAGATCTCTTGGTTTCAGATAATCTGATTCTACCGGGTTATGGTGGAAAGCATCAAATTTGGCAGCCAAGGAGTATCCCAATGAAACAGTAGTTAATCCATGTACCAGAATATTAATAGTAGTCTTTTAAAAAAAAAGCAACCCTTTGAAAAAGGCTGTCCACTAGCAGCCTATCAAAGCACATCACAATAATACAACCAAGAGCAAAACCCTTTGGACACTTAACCATCCAGAAAGATGGTTAAGGTATGATTTGCTAAACTCAGGTGAGTATCCAGAGCCTACACTGTTGCTTAAAGAGGTAAAGTAAGACCAGAAATCCAGTCACATTGCTCTGCTTTATTCATTGGTACAGCAAGAAGATGGATATGTTTCTAGAGTTGACTGTATTACAATGATTTTTGGGAAAATCATGCCAATTTGGAAATTCAAACAGGCACTTCCAATTGCAAACCACACTTGGCAATGAGGTGTTTTCAGCATCAGGTATGCACATAATGAAGTCATTGAGAGCATGACAGAAAGAAATTAGTCCAAATCCTGCGTGCTATCAGCTCAAATGGATTTCAATCCAAATGTTTTCCAGACACCACCACGAGGCGAATGGGTCCTCCCAGAGCAGGTTCTATCCATGTACTGGAAGCCTGACTTAGGTTGGTTCTCTTTCATTTATTTACTTGCCTTCTTTCTTTCAGAGTCTCCACTCCCTGCCCATGTTACCAAATCCCACAATCCTTGCCTGAACATCTACACTCACCAAAGTCCCAACCTAACCCAGAAATCAGTGCCCAACTCATCGACCATCTTTTGACTTGGTGATCAAGCCCCATCTCTGTAATCTTCCCCTATCCCCTTGAGCAGCAGTCAAAAGCCCCTTCACCACTGATCGCTAGCGCCTGACCTTTGTCAGAGAGTCATACAGCAATAGGAACAGGCACTTCGGCCCACCACGTCTATGCCAATCATCAATCCCACTCGCCGGCATTAATTCTACGTCCCTCTATGCCCTGCTCATTCAAATACCTATCAAGATGCCTCTTAAACGTTGCTACTGTTCCTGCCTCTGCCACCTCCTCTGGTAGCTCATTCCATATACCAACTACACTTGTGTGAAAAATTTACCCCTCAGTTCCCCTCTAAACCTCCTCCCTCTCACCTTAAACCTACGCCCTCGAGTTTTAGACACCACTACCATGGGAAACAGACACTGACTCTCTACCATATCTCATTATTTTTATATACTGCTACCATGTCACGTCTCAGCCTCCTATGCACCAGAGAAAAAAGGCCTGGCCTATCCAATCTCTGCTTTTAACTCAAGCCCTCCAGTCCAGGCAACATCCTTGTCAATCTTTTCTGCACTCTCTCTAGCTTAATCACATTCTTCCTATAGTGTGGCGTCCAGAACTGCACACAGTACTCCAAGTACAGCCCAAACAATGTTTTGTACAGCTGTACCATGATGTCCCAGCACTTATACTCTATTCCTCAGCTGATGAAGGCAAGCATGCCATATACCTTTCTCGCCACCCTGTCTACCTGTGTTTCAATTTCCAGGGAACTACGTACTTGTACCCCAAGGTCCACCATCAGCACACTTTGTCTGCACCCTGGACCATCTACCAAGTATACTTTCTGCAGATTTTTTGTTAGCTTCTCCCAAAGTCACATCCCCTACGGCCTGGTCAGACAAAGGCAGCAGGCACATGGAAAAAAACACTATCACCAAACTTCCCTCCAGCACACACCAGGCAGATTTGAATGGTGAAAGAATGAAATGGAAGGAGAAAGAATGGTGCTTGCCCTTTGTCTAGCAGTCAGTAGACCCCATACTCTGAAGCTCAATCTGATACAGTGACAGTTCCTGCACTTTTAGTTGTCTGGGATCTGGGATACATCCTGGAGTTCTCACATTCCACAGACCAAAAGTGGCCTGTGGTGCCTCTATTTATTAGATCAACTCAATTAACAGATAAAGAATATGACGTACTATCATAATATTACTTACCACTTAATTCATGGTGAAGGCATTTTTGTTAAATTCTCTGGCCCTTTGAGACTTTGTTAGATATTGGGAATCCACAGTAAACATATAACCCATAGAGTGGAGTTGTATTTTGTGTAATAAAATTAACAAATTGCACACACATCAGCCCTTAGATTTCCAACTCTTGTTGGAGGAGTTACCTCCAATTCTTATTGGATGATTACCCCTCAATTCCAAATGCCTGGTCCCCATACTTTCACCAGTTTCACCCTTCAACCACTCCCCACCTCCTAATCCCCTCCAAGCAGTACACCACACTTCCACACCAAGTGTGACGGGAACTGCTGCTTCACGAGGCTGTTGGGTGATTTGACATCATCAGCCAACGAACCAATTGACTCGTCGCCTCTACCTTTACAACCAGTAAATGAAATGTTGATGGAAGACAGCAAGATATCATTTCTGATTTTGCTCCTGGGTTACTCACCAGAGGTCAGTCTTTATTTTCTGGAGACCACAGTCAGATTGGAGATTTCAAACAGTGGCCAACATGCTATGACCGGCCCAGAGCACAGCCAAATGGACACTGAAAGAACTAAAGCTGCTATCCAATTTCTTGTCCAGGCAGTTAAATCAATCTTTGCACAACAGAACTCAGCCCCTCTGTTGGGTTTGTTTGCATACAGCCTCCTGCTGAAACTTGCCAGAAATTTGTCCAAAGCACGGTGAATGCAAAATGAGCAACTTAATGCTGTCTGCATATTGTACTATGTTTAAACTCTGAAGCTGGAGAACAGATTACAATGCACAGACAGCACTGTGTGGCACATATATTACCACAGATCCAAGGACAAGTTTCTCCCTTGTTGTCTGGCAAATGCATAGTTTGCTAACTCCCATTATTGATTCACCGGTCAGTAGACATCTGACTGCTTGGGTGGTAAGAGGCAGTAAGTGGTGTCTGGATAGTTCACCAGCTGTGGATATCTATGGGAAATATATCTGCAGTCAGAGGGCAAAGACACAACAAGAACCATCTTCATTTTCAATATGAAGTAATCACAGGTAATGCAAAATAAAACAGCTATGGGCATGAAGGGAATTAAAATGGATAGCCTTACAAACAACCTTGGGAAACATATTGAGTAATTAACCTGCCCCTGTTGACTGATGTGGTCAACTTGGCAACTTTGAGTGACTTGCTCCTTATAATGATATTAGTGCTCAGCCAGGCCTGTCTGCACTGCTAATTGGGCATCAACACCATGAATGGCTGTTGCATGTTAAAGCTGGCCTGTACTGCTTCAGGTTAGACTGCACCTCTTAAAGGGGACATAGACAACCTACAGCACAATACAGGCCCTTCGGCCCACAAAGTTGTGCCGAACATGTCCCTACCTTAGAAATTACTAGGCTTACCCATAGCCCTCTATTTTTCTAAGCTCCATGTACCTATCCAAAAGTCTCTTAAACGACTCTATTGTACCTGCCTCCACCACCATTGCTTGCAGCCCACAATCACAATAACTGCAGATGCAATAAAAACAAAATGGAAAATGCTGGAAAAGCTCAGCAGGTCAGGCAGTGTCCGTGAAAAGAGGAACTGTTAACATTCAGGTCGAAGACCCTTCAGAAAGATCCATTGAAGAACACTTGAAGTGTCTTCTACCTGAAACAGAAGATGTTTCTCTTTCCACAGGCACTACCTGACCTGCTGAGTTTTTCCAGCATTTTCTGATTGGCTCTTTGAGGGGAGGCATTTTGTGATTGGAGTAGATGCGGTGGTGAATCTACAAATTCATCTGGTTGGGGAACATTGGTGAAGAACAAAATCACAGGGGAGACTCGGCTCCCAGGTTCACGGACACTGCCCTGGGGACCTTGGTGGAAGAAGTGGAAGTTAACAGTCGTCCCATTTCCTCAGTGGGTCATGACACCCTACTGACCCACCCTCAGCAAGCAGAGGGCCCAGATAGCAGGGTCAAGCCCAAGTTGCATTGCTGCAAGGTTTTCAATGGCATTGCATGAGTGGTCAGATTTAAATTAATCTTCAAATGTCACACCCACTGCTGCTGCAAGGTTCATACCACAGACTACTCTCACAGGTTGCCATTCGACCACGTAAAGAAAAGGTGTTCTACTGAATACTGCAGGGCCCCACCAGCGCAGGGGTTGTTCAGTGTCCCAATGGCCTTCTCTGTCGGAGTTTGGGGGCAAAATGCCTCTTGTTAAATTAATGCTGCACATGTGAACGAGAGCTGTGCACCAGTATCATTGTTGGTGTTATGTCACCTACAAGTCACCCTTTAGTTTGCTTTGGTAGGTCAATCACACTGAAAATGGACTTCAGAATGAGGACATGCTGACCTGGAATTGCTCTTGCCTTTTAATTGCCGTCAAAACAGCACAGTGAATTACCCTAACACTGTTTACAAGAAGCGCAGAATGATGTTCACGGGTTTCCCAGTGTCACTGATATTGTCCGTTTCATTGCCTCATTCTCTATCAATGTGTTGCAGCTTCTCATAGCTGCCAGCATTTAACCAGCAGGTGCGATCTTTGCAGACAGCTCTTAAAGGCACAACCCACAATGCAGCCAATACCCTTGCAGCTACTGAGGTTTTAGCTATTGAGGGAATGGATGAAGGAGGAGGGGACGAGCATTTCCAGGGGTCCAGAGGATGTGGACAGGCTGGTGAAATACAGTGCCCAGATGAGGCATATACCAGGCTGGGTGTATGAACCCTTCAGGGCCACAGTTCGTACTCATGGCTGGAGATTGACAGGGAAATCTCTTTAAAATGATGAATGCCAGTCTATGAATGCCTGAACTTTGGGGAAGGCTGCAACGCAGCCAAATGTCCACTCCTCTGGGCTGAAGAAAAAGTAGGTGAAGTTCTCTCTCACAAGAGGCTGCAGAGGGTTATAGACTCGGGCAGTTCCATCACGGGCACAACCCTCCCCACCATCAAGGACATTTTCAAGTGGTGCTGCCTCAAGAAGGCAGCATCCATCATTAAGGACCCTCACCATCCAGGACATGCCTCCTTCTCATTACTACCATCAGGGAGGAGGTACGGGAGCCTGAAGACCCACACTCAACAATTCAGGAACAGCTTCTTCCCCTCTGCCATCAGATTTCTGAACAGTCCATGAACACTACTCACTATTCCTTTTTTTTTTGTATTATTTATTTATTTTTGTAATTTATAGAGTTTTATGTCTGCCACAAAACAATAAATTTCACATCATGTCTGTGATAATAAATCTGATTCTGATTCGCTCCTTGAGAATGGAGTTTTAGTGACATCTCTAATGCAGGAGTCCACAGCAGGCTGTGAGATGTGGTACAGTCTGGCAGCAGCAAGCTGGCATGTGACTAAGGAGTTGAGAGTGACCATGACCCTCGCCTCCACAAGAAAACCTGTCTGTACCTGTAACTCTAAGTGGTCATAGGTCTCCCTAGTAGCATTGATGTACAGAGAGATCTTGGGTTCAAGTTAATAACTCCCTGAAAATGGTGACATATGGTGAACAGAGTAGTGAAGAAGGCATTTTATATGCTTGTCTTCATCAGCCAAGGCATTGAGTACAAGGGTTGGGACACAGTGAAGTGATACACTTAGGAAGATCGAATTTGAAGGCAGAATACAAAGTTAATGGCAGAACAGGTTAATGTGGAGGAACAGGAGGATCTTGGGGTCCACATCCATAGATCCCTCAAGGTTGCCATGCAGGTCAATAGGGTTGTTAAGAAGGTGGGTGGTATGTTGGCCTTCATTGGTCGGGGTATTGAGTTCAAGAGCCACGAGGTAACATTGCAGCTCTATAGAACTCTGGTTAGACCATACTTGGAGTATTGTGTTCAGTTCTGGTCACTTCATTATAGGAAGGATGTGGAAGCTTTAGAGAGGGAGCAGAGGAGATTTACCAGAATGCGGCCTGGATTAGAGAGCATGTCTTATGAGGATAGGTTGAGCAAGCTAGGGCTTTTCTCTTTGGAGAGGAGGAGGATAAGAGGTGAGTTGATAGAGGTGTACAAGATGATAAGAGGCATAGATCGAGTGGACAGTCAGAGACTTTTTCCCAGGGCGAAAATGGCTAACACAAGGGGGCATAATTTTAAGGTGATTGGAGGAAGGTATGGGGGATGTCAAGGGTAAGTTTTTTTTACACAGAGAGTGGTGGGTGGTAGAGGCAGAAACATTAAGATAAGATTTCTTTATTAGTCACATTTACATCGAAACACACAGTGAAATGCATCTTTTGCGTAGAGTGTTCTGGGGGCAGCCCGCAAGTGTCGCCACGCTTCCGGCACCAACATAGCATGCCCACAACTTCCTAACCTGTACGTCTTTGGAACGTGGGAGGAAACCAGAGCACCCGGAGGAAATCCACGCAGACATGGAGAGAAGGCACAAACTCCTTACAGACAGCAACTGGATTGAACCCGGGTCGCTGGCACTGTAATAGTGTTACACTAACCGCTACACTACTGTGCCTGCCCCATTAGGGACATACAAGAGACTCTTAGATAGTCACATAAATGACAGAAAAATGGAGGGCTATGTGGGAGGGAAGGGTTAGATAGATCTTAGAGCAGGATGAAATGTCGGCACAACATTGTGGGCCGGAGGGCCTGTACTGTGCTTTAGTGTTCTTTGTTCTGTGTTCTATCAATCATGTTGCAGCTGTACAAATCATTAGTTTGGAGTATTACACGCAGTTCTGGTCACCGCACTACAGGATGGATGTGGTAGCAATAGGAGACTGCAGAAAAGATTCACCAGGATGTTACCTGGAAAGGAGGGATGTAGTTACATAGAACATAGAAAACCTACAGCACAATTCAGGCCCTTCGGCCCACAGAGCTGTGCCGAGCATGTCCCTACCTCAGAAATTACTAGGCTTACCTATAGCCCTCTATTTTTCTCAGCTCCATCCAAAAGTTTCCAAAAAGACTCTATCGTATCCACTTCCACCACCATTGCCGGCAGCCCGTTCCACACACTCACCACTCTCTGAGTAAAAAACCTACCCCTGACATTTCCTCTATACCTACTCCCCAGTACCTTATACCTGTGTCCTCTTGTGGCAACCATTTCAGCCCTGGGAAAAGCCTCTATCTACCCGATCAATGCCTCCCATCATCTTATAAACCTCTATCAGGTCCCCCCTCGTCCTCCGTCACTCCAAGGAGAAAAGGTCAAGTTCCCTCAACCTGCTTTCATAAGGCATGCTCTGCAATCCAGGCAGCATCCTTGTAAATCTCCTCTGCACCCTTTCTATGGAGAGTTATAAAGAGAGGTTGGATAGACTGGGTTTATTTTAGCTGTGACGTAGGAGACTGAGGGGTGACCTGATGGAGATTTATAAAATATTGAGGGGCATATACAGGATAGATGGTCAGAGATTCTTTCCCCAGAGTAGGTGAGTCTAAAACTAGAGGGCGCAGGTTTAAGATAAGCAGAGATAAATTTAAAGGAGATCTGAGGGATAAGATTTTCACACAAAAGGCGGTGAATATCCAGAATGAGCTGCCGCAGGAGATGGTAGAGACCGATACAATTACAACATTTAAAAGGCTTTCGGACAGGTCCTTGGATAGGAAAGGTGTAGAGGGATAAGGATCTAATGCAGGCAAGTGGGATTAATGTAGAAAGGCATCACAGTCAGTATGGACGAGATGGGACATAAGGACCTATCTCTGTGCTGTACATTTCTATGATTCTACGATGGTAACAAATTCATTTTGTGTTGCCAGTTAATTAGATTGAGGGGAAAACAGAGTTAGTAAAAACTCTTTATTCTGTGAATAAGTAAAGAGATCATCTGCAGGTGAAGTTTGTGTGTAGAACTATTGGTGATGTTATTTGGAGACAAATAAAATGAAAGTGAGAATAAAATTCCTGCTGAGAAATGAGAAATATCTTTCCCAATAGGGACTCAGACACCCAGAAATGGGCACAAAATTGCTCTGCTCCAGGTTAATCTGATTTTCAACGGCACTACACTTTTTCCAAGAGTGGTGTGGACAAATGTCTAGCTCTATGATTTTTACTTGGATACCAGGTGATTTGCTCAAACACTAACTGATCATTTACTGCATGAATCTCTTTTGCTTCTAGTAAAGGGCAGAGATGACATGTGGTGCCTACAACGAGATGTGCATGTAATCTTACAACACTGGGAAGTCTACCATCCCAGCAAAGCATAGTGCACTCTCCAGAATAGTCATCAAGCACATGAGGTGATAGATGAATGGGACTTGATGCATGCAAGGACATGGGCAACACAACTTTGAATGGAAGTCAAGTTTAAGGAAGGCATAGCTGTGGGAGCCAGACTATGAATAGTTTGAAATAGTCAGTTGTGGAGGTCGGTAGAGCATAAATGAAGGTTTCAGTAGAAACTGAGTTGAAGATGAATCTCATTGATGATTCATTGTTTCTCGCTAATGTTCAAAGAGGAGCACTGCTCTCTGAACACTATGGCCAGATGTGCCAAGGACCCTTCTTCACTTCTTCCAGCAGCTAGTCTTGTTCCTTCTCCCACTCATATTGAATTCCTGAAGGACTGACTGAAAATAAATGGCTTTTGCAGAAGTCACCAACATATTCTCAGCACCTGTCTCCCACCTGCTGTAAATATCCACAATTTGGAACTACTACAGTAAGCCCCAAAGACTTGGAGCAAATCAATCAATTATTAAACCCATTGAAGCTCCTTCCTGCTGCTTTCATGGTGCCAAGCAAGATTACTAAAAGGTTGTTAGCTGCGAGTATTAGAACATAGAGCAGTACAGCACAGAACAGGCCCTTCGGCCCACAATGTTGTGCCGACATAGCTGGTCCCTCCCACCTACAGAATGCCCATATCCTTACATTTTCCTCTCATTCGTGTGCCCATCCAAGCCTCTCTTAAAAGCCCCCAATGAATTTTCCTCCACCACCATGTCAGGCAATGCATTCCAGGCATCCACCACTCCTGAGTAAAAAAAACATACCCCTCACGTCAGTTCTGAACCTACCACGCTCCCACCTTAAACGTATTGAGTTTCAAAATGTTGGTGTTGAGATTAGGATCATCCTGCTCTGCCGTGGATGGTCACTGTCTACAGGCTAATACCCTCACTCATACCTTGTTCCATACATCACACAAATAGGTTCACATGGCACTGTCACCTTTCTGGGTATCTTGGGTCAATCAAGATGCTCAAAATATGGATGGTAATGATTTCAATTTTTCACCATTAAGCTTCTCTTTAAAAATAAAATGTCAAGGCTTTTGTAATGCTTTAAAGACTTGCTCTGACTCTGATTTAGAACAGCATAGAACTGTTACCTGCTATTCCATCTACTCATTTATATCATTACCTTCCAATTGGCTATTTTAAAATATTAAACACACCAGCTGGCAATTCCATTAGAAGCAGACAAAAAATGTAATACAAATGCAGTAACCATTTGTGCTTTCAGATGGCATACTCCATACGGTATCAAGGGCAATCTGAAATAAGACATTCAAATACCTTACAGGATAACTTGACAATCAGAATTCCATTCCATCATTTTTTTCATTTGCTGAACATAATGGAGTCCTTAAAGATACTAATGTTAAAGCAACAGTTGCAATAATAAACTTCTTCAATGAAAAGTTCTCACCAGTCCACAGAATCCTACAAATACCAACTAACTGAATCCAAATATTACCAGTGCACAGATTCTCACAAATACCAATTAATAATATCCTACCCACGCCCATCAACAATATCTTCACCAATTCCAGCCCACAGAATTCCACCACCACCAATCATTTGAATGCACTAATGCCAATCAAATACCATCTCACTAGTATTAATCAAATGAATGCCAAAATACTGTAGAAACATTGCAACAGTCAGTACAAATCAGACAACAATTAAGCTGAAAGTATTTGTTGATGAGTTATTTAGCATTGATGAATGTTCCAGAATGCTTATTCTCTTAATGTCCCAAATCCCAACACCCCTTTGAAATAACTGAAGATTTTCTTTAGCAAAAGTATGTGATTCATGAATACTTTATCAAAATACATAATGGCTTGCTTTTTCATGTGTTGGAGGCTTCCAAGTTGTTTACTTATGATGACACAAGGAGGATATTCAGTCCATCGAGCCCATATCAGCTCCCTGCAGAGCAATTCCATCAGTTCTGTTCCCCCTCTCCTATACGCCAGGAACTTATTTTCCTTCACACATGTCCATCAACTCCCCTTTGATTTTTTGCCATTAACCTACACCAAGGGTCATGTACAGTGGACAATTAACTTACCAGCACATCGTTGGGAAGAAGGAGGGAACCAAATCACCCAGAGGAAACCCACATGGTCACAGGGAGAATGTAAAAACTCAACATGATCATTGGTATTGTTTTTTATTGTCACATGTACCAAGATACAGTGAAAAACTTTTGTTTGCTTGTCATCCAGACAGATCATGCCATATATAAGTACATCGAAATAGTAAAAAGAAAATCAGAAAGCAAAATATACAAAAAAAGTACAGTGCAGGTAGACATATAAAGTGCAAGGGCCTCAACAAGGTAGATTGGGAGATCAAGAGGTCCATTCAAGAGTCTGATAGCAATCAGCACTCAAGGTTAGAATCACACCCAGGTCCATGGAGTTGTCAGACAGCAGCACCAACTGCTGCACTAGCAGTTGCCTCTTGACCACCGTTTACAGTATGCAAGCTCCTGCAAATTATCTTATGTGAGGGACTGTTGTTAAATAGTATATGTTATTTGTGGCATCCTAGTTCTGATGGTGGGTCATTCAGACTAGGAGTCAGAAGATGCAGGGATTGAACCATGTTCCAGGCAGTCCCAGTGAGTGGGGACCAAGTCTCTGATTCCGAATCATGACTTGGCATCCAGTGGGATGTTTAGAACCATAGATTGTAGAACAGTACAGCACAGGAACAGGCCCTTTGGTCCATGATGTTGTGGCAAACTAATTAAACACCAAACTAAACTAGTCCCTTCTGCCTACACAAGGCCCGCATCCCTCCATTCTCTGCATGTTCATGTGCCTATCTGAGTGTCTCTTAAACGCCTCTATCATATTTGCCTCCACTGCCACCCCTGCCAGTGCATTCCAGGCACCCACCACTCTCTGAGTAAATAACTTGCCCCGCACATCTCCTTTGAACTTGCCCCTTCTCATCTTAAATGTATGCCCTCTAGTATTAGACATTTCGACCCTGGGAAAAAGATATCTGCCATTTATTCTATCTGTGCCTCTCATAATCTTATAAACTTCTATCAGGTCTCCCCTCAGCCTCCGCCGCTCCAGAGGGAACAACCCAAGTTTGCCCAACCTCTCCTCATGGTGCATGCCCTCTAATCAAGGCAGCATTCTGGTAAACCTCTTCCGTACCCTCTCCAAAGCCTCACATGTCCACTGTCCAGTGTAGGTGACCAGCAGCCTTTTACTGGAGCCTGGAATACTCTCCCTCCGAAGACTAACTCTCTTATTAGCTAGTGTAAAGATAGTTCCAACCACAGTTGAATCATTTGTACTGTTAAACCTGAGAATCCTTTTTCTGCTTCATAGTTTTCCCCAATGGAAGATCATGAGAAGAGAAAAAAAAAATTAGCCTCTAGTTGTAAATTTCCACTTGTTTTTTATATGGAATACCATACATTGACTAAGGCACCAATAAAACTGCTAGTAAGAAGTAGAATTAATTAAAATGGCAATAGTCTGATGGAATTGTGTTCCATCACAAGGTATCAGGTTTATTTATATTATAGAAAAATAATTATGTACAGATGTATAAACACTTCGTCCCCAAGCACATTCCCCTAGCAGAACATTAAGGCAAGTCACTTAGGAATAGAGTTTCAAAAGAGAGATAATTCTGTTGCAAAGAACTACAGGATAAAGACCGTTGTTATGTTCATTGTAGATTGCATGACATTTTGGTTTCATCAAAGACCAGTAACTATGAGGTTACCAGATTCTTGTAATAACTCATTTGGTTCACTGATTTTTTTGCAGGGAAGGAAAATGTAACTCTACACCTGCCAATGTGGTTGAATCTTAGTCCTTCACTTCAGGGACAACTGGGGATGGATATTAAAGCCAGCATTTCCAGTGAGGTCCATGTCCCTTGAACAAATGGATAAAAAAAAGTAACATTAACAGCTTTCTGACACATGCTGAGCTACTACGTGGAATCATTATCCTTTAGCACCCTGACAGTTACAATCAACATAACTGTTGCACTGAATGTCTATGTGACTGACTCTTTCTAATGCCGGAAAAGCAATTTTGAGGCATTACTCAGTTTAAAAAAAATCCAATTATTAAAGTGACAAACATACATTTTCTGAGATTAGCTGGGGCACAGAATGGCTACCAGCAACATTTCAATGTCATGATGTACTTGGAATGGTGGCATGTGTGCATAAATCATTGGAGATACTGCTACGTTTGTCAGTGTTCTACAAAGCCAAGTGTATCATTGTGCAATTACCTTCACTCTGTCAACTCCTGATTTATTCAATCTGGGTCATTTCAGGTTGCTGATAACGGGATGACTGTTGACCTTCTGTACGGTGCTTCAAGCCATGATAAGCTGAGTTCAGCTGTAAAAATTCTCAGTGTGGCTCAGTTTAAATTATTTGGAAATAACTCCCATGCCATTGTAAACGTGCAGAAGTTTAAGATTGCATCACAACTCTGCAATCCAAAAACCTACAGTGATGTAGGCTGTAACACACCAAAAGATAAATGAGATTACATTTGTTGCTCAAGATGGACAGACTGGTGCAAACACCTTGATGGTAGTCAGATATTGCAATCATAGCTTTAGATATTCTCTCAGATTCAATGTTGCCAGTTACACCAAGAGTGTCTTACATTTATAATGTGCTCATAATGATAATATCTAAGCACATTATAGCACAATCCATCACCTAGTAACTACATTGGATTTGGAGGTGGAGGTAATAGGGAGAAGTTTAAGAAGACAGTTTGCAGTAGAGAAAAGAAACTAGATTTATCTTAGCGTTGCAGAATGGGCAGCACGGTAGTGTAGCGGTTAGCATAACGCTATTACAACGCCAGCGACCCAGATTCCATTCCGGCCACTATCTGTAAGGAGTTTGTACGTTCTCCCCGTGTCTACGTGGGTTTCCTTCGAGTGCTCCGGTTTCCTCCCACATTCCGAAGATATACTGGTTAAGCTAGGAGTTGTGGACATGCTATGTTGGTGCCAGAAGTGTGGCAACACTTGTGGGCTGCCCCCAGAACACTCGACGCAAGAGATTTATTTCACTGTGTTTCGATGTACATGTGACCAATAAAGAAATCTTATCTTATCTTTATCGTATCAACATTGGCAGATGATTCCAGGACTTGGTTGGCATGGACAAGTCGGGTTGAAGGGTCTGTTTCCATGCTGTATAACTCTATGACTCAGTCGTGCTTCCTATAGTCCAGGTGGATCTAGTGATGAGTGGCAAGATTAGTTGCTTGTCATCTCTGTTCAAGCCAGTGACCAAGCTGATATGGGAACAGAGATGAGGGCCACACCAGGGATACCAGCCAGGGTGCAAGAGAGTAATAGTTTTAATAGAGATGGAAGCTTAATTTTGTAAATGCATGTCAGCCAGCCATGCCAGACTGCTACCCTTCATACTGAGAAGGGGCAGTCCAAATGTGAAGCTGCAGTCCCAGAGTTGCTCAACATCATCCTCCAAGGCCATCTGTAGTCACGTCCAGCAAAGGTTTGCAGCGCTTCACTCGCTGCAATACAACCACCGGTAGTACTGTAAAGGAGCACTAGGACAAGCTAAGGCACACAGAAGACAATGTCCAAGAGAACAGAGGTGAGGTCAGTTGTCATTTCTGTGTCATTCTTTTCCTCTTTATTTATGTTTAAATTGAGATGTGTGCTTCCTGTTTTATTTTCACATTATAATGAGGCTACAGAACTCAGTGGCAGAGGGAATGTGTAGGACTGCTGGTGATTTGACAACAGGGATAATGCTTATTGGCATTGCAGGTGGATGAGTTAGTCAAAGGCAGCCCACTGAAAAGTGGGCATCTGAATTGCCCTTTCCTCACCTCTCCCTCGTCCTCCATTTCCTTCTCCCGCTACTTCTGTCCCAGTACGGGAGCTTCCTAGTGTAGAGTTGATGGTGGGACCACCAGAGTGGAGAGGCTGTTTAGCATACAACAGACTGCCTTAAATCTTGTGATTCACTCAACCAAATAGCATGAGCTTCCTCCAGAGAGATCCAAGCAACAGAAATGCTGTTTGAGCATCTAATGGTCTACTCTATCACACTATATAGAGCAGTATGACATTCGTTGTGCAATATTCATGTTGCCCACTTGTCCATGGGTTTCACACTGGAGTCAAGAGCCATAATGTCACTGGATAATATTTTTTTTATAGAATTACAAGCCAATGGTAACCAAAATGCACAAGACACTACAGACGGCCCCAGAATTGTTGCTGCAAGGGCATTGGTCTGCCTGGACACCGGACATTGAGGAAGTGGAAACTCTCACTCTTGGGATACAGGGTAGAGTGGAAGCGTAGTGGCAACTTAGCAAAGTGCATGGGATCGACAGTATCCTGCTCCATGACAAGATGCAATCCATGGAAAGCCAGGTTCTCACACTGCTACTTTCTGTTATGAATACGCAGACCTCTGGGAAAAGAGAGGGCCTGTGACCTTCAGGATGTAAACATGGACAGTAAATTCTGAGAGGCTGCAAATATCTCCACCTTCAAAGTGGAAAGATTTGGATGGACAGACATTAATGGCCAAAATGGCCTACTGGCAATGAAGCCCTTGTCCTCCTCAGAGGTTGGAGTTATGACAAACTTCATGATGCCACCCTTACTGAAGCCCAGAGACTTCACACCATTCATCACTGAGGTTCAGGTTGTGGAACATTGACTGTACGATCTACTGTGTGTGGTCATGAACTAGTTGGACACAAGGAATCCTGAGCCCATACAGCCTCCAACTGAGAGCATCCTTCCTCATTTTCCTCTCTTTCTTCCATCAGTTTGAACTATTTAGTGTTTCCTCTGTCCATTATCCCAGTTAACTTGCACTCTGTTGAATCCATGCTTCCAGGCAACCAGCTTATGCAGAACCCTTGAAACCAAGACAAAGGTACTGGGCTCATGGTGTACCTCTATAGACTGCGTCAGATTCAGTTATTTTCGAATCCGCAGGTTCTTTCAGGTGTCCAAGAATGAGTTGAAAACAACTTGGTGCTTCACAAAGTTTTATTGGAAAAGTTTAAAACAAAGAAACAGTCACAGGGCACATGGCACTGGCTTTACTACTGGCAGATGAGCCGAGATAAAAGGAACTAAAGATGAGCTAGGGCCAGGGTGGGGGGGGGGGCTGGTGCGGAAAGGGACCAAGAGAGAGATAGAGGCAAGAGAGTGATTAACAAAAAGCGACACCTTTTACACCTGAGAAAAGAGGTCCTCCTTAGCTAACAATAGTCCAATCAAAAAACCTATTAGATACCTGTGGCAAAACCAACCAATGAGAAAACACGTATTCACCTGATGGACGAACCAATAAGCTAGGAAGCAGCCATTCCTTGTGCAGCCACTTGAGGTGTGTTAAACACTATACATGTTAAAAATTTACTTAAAACAGCCGAATCCAACAACTGTAACTGCTTTAAGGAATTCTAGAATGCACCATACTCTTGTAAAAACATTGCAACAGTCAGTGTAAATCAGACAGTAATTCAGCTGCAAGTACTTGTTGATGATTTATACAGCATTGATGAACATTCCTGCTGCTGGATACATGTGCGAGGTTAAGAGGGGGGCTCTGGTGAGAGCATTGACATCCAGTTTGGTAGTACCGGCGTCAAATCACCACAGCACATATCTAAACACCCTGATCTACCTATTCATCATACTTCTGGCATCCACTGGCTGCACATACCTTTACCTGTAGGACAACCAGTGCCACTCGCACCACAAGTGTGCAGGTTAACCAAGGTTTTGCGTTCTGACCCATTGTGCAGCTTTCAGACAACAGGCACAACTTAGCTGAATTTCAGTTACCTTTAAGCTATTCCAAATCAGTTCAAAATCAAAGCGGGAAACAATTATCAAAAGATAACATCATCATTGGCTTTTAAGATCATGTATCCAGTTGAAAATATTCCAACAAGTTTCCAGAATCTAAAACCCAAATCCAAAAGCCTGTTTCTTTTCAAACATAAGTAGAAAATGCTGACAACATTTATTCTATTTTTTTTTACTGTGATTTTATCTGCGACTGCAAGATTTTAATGTCCTTTTATCCTGATTCTGTTGTATCAGGTCCCTGTGTTTTATGGAATTTAATCTTTAAAATATCCTTATGCTACAAATGGCCTGATATTAACCACTGGTATTGACTCGCCATCCTATGCACAGTTTCATTTTTTTTTAATCTGCGGAGGCAGAAACGATCATTGATTGCATCAGGCCCATTTTACTCCAACAAGAATTTATCTAATTTCAGATCACTACATTCTCCAATGAGAATTCTCCTATTTGCTGCCCTGACCACATTATGAGCAGTTCATTCTACACATAATTGAGCATGTAAAACAGATTTTGCTCTTTTTCAACAGAGAAATCTTTATTCTCTGCCTGATTATCCACACGGTCTAGTATTGTTTAAGTAGCTTCTCTCTTTCTATAAGGGACAAGAGTCTTCAATTCCCTTAATCACACAGATATTCCTATATTTCTTCTTTTTCACACAATAACTGCACCAGTCACTTTCCATACAAAATGAAGACAAAAATATC
Organism: Pristis pectinata; assembly: GCF_009764475.1. Lineage (NCBI taxonomy): Eukaryota > Metazoa > Chordata > Chondrichthyes > Rhinopristiformes > Pristidae > Pristis > Pristis pectinata. Next base: position 31,760,265 of record NC_067424.1, read on the forward strand.
AACAAAGCCTCATTGCTTTTCATTTTACCTTATTCCACTGGGTCACAGCACATTGTGGATCATCTGTTCTGGTCATTGTGGTAACCAACACCCTACATCTGGCTATGTTATCTTCCTGTAAGACCTTCTGTGTTAGTTGGCATGGCTTTTTATACTACTGAAGAAAACCCCAAGCTCTCATTGGAATGGTTTCCTATAATTATGGACTGGGTTTATGCTCATCCATCATAAGACATTAAATTCCATTATGTTTGATGATCACTTTGTCATTCCCACTTTACAAGGGAATGTAACTGCGCTGTGTAATGAATTGACCTGTACGATCGGTATGCAAGACAAGTTTTTCACTGTACCTCAGTACAAGTGACAATAATAAACCAATACCAATGTGATCACAAATAACCTTTAGTGAATCCAACAGATCCTTGACGTATTCAATGTCTTGAATAACAATTATAAAGAGAAGTATATATTATCTTTTTCATTTTGAAGAGAGAACTTTTTTTATTAATTTTTCAGAATGCAAGCATCACTGGCAAAGCCAACATTCACCTCTTGCACTAACTACCCCAGAGACAGTGATGGCAAGCTATTCTTTTATACCATTGCATTCCTTCTGGTGAAGGTACTCCTACAGTGGTATTGGATAGGGAATTTAGGATTTAGACCAGCAACAATGAAGTAACAGTGGTACATTTACAAGTCAGGATTGCATGTGATTTGCAATTGCACACAGCTCTTGCCCTTTTCCACAAAATATTATGGACAGTTTAATTTCTTTATGGGGCTCTATTCACGCAAAGCCATACCTTAAAAGGAGTTTGTTTTGTCATTACCTAACTGACCTGTTGATTATTGTCTTGTTTGTTTGTGATGTAGCTTCCCTCTGTTCTGGAATACCACTGACACTTATTCAGAAATCCCAGCTAACTAAGGACTTTGCTGCAAAAGTGTGTTTGTGCAAAATATCACCCTTACCTCAGTGATTACTGGGAATAAGCAACTTTGTTCATTTTATTGTATTTCGTTCGAGTGCAACCTATTTATGTGAACAGAAAACAAGTGATTCATCATACAAGACTAAAATCAAATCCTAAAAGTACATACATGAATCTTTAAGAGCAGGGTAACTTAAAACAGTTTGAAAATTAAGTCAAGGATTTGGAGAAATGCAGAGAAAATTGTGCCAAGGATGAAGGAATTCAATTATGTAGAGAACCTAAGAAAAGTTGACATTACATTCCTTGCAGCAGAGATGGTTCCAGAAAGACTTAATGCAGGTACACAAAATTATAAAGGATTGGGCAGAAGAAATATTTTTATTGAAAGGAATGGCAGAGGTCAAAAATTTAAGATAACTGGCAAAAAAAAGTATAGAATTCATTTTACAGCAAGTTGCTATTATCTGGAATTCATCACCTGATGGTGGAAACAGATTCAATAGCAATTTCCAAGACCTTTGTATACAAATATAAATACGAATACATTGCAAAGCAATTGAAGAGAGCCAAGGCTGGCACAGCCACAATGGTCCGAATGACCTTCTCTGCTGCCTGACTCCATGACCTGCAAAGACATTGTTGCACAGTGCTGTTGATTTTTCCACTCGTCAGAAGGTTGAGGCAAATCAACAGGGAATCGTTATGAAATGGAAATTTATTGATTATTTCTGTGCAACATTACAAAAGAAAACACAAGCTGAATGTACTATATACAAGGAAAAAATTATTGATTCTGCGTCCATTTCAATTGATAATCTCCATACGTTTTGGCACATCTAGGATTATTTTTCCAATTTTATGTTTTAAAAGACTGATAATTTATTTCAACTTTAATTTCATGGACTTGGTGTCTGAGACTGACAGAAAACATAAGACCTAACCTGTTAATATTCACAACGGTTGTTGATTTTTCCACAATTGTGAAAAGTCTACATTTTACATAAATACATGAGAAAACAGTGGTACGGAGTTCATTAAATCTTATTACTGTTACATCCGATATCCCACCAATTTTTGTATTCTGAGTGATTGTTGAATGTAGGACAGGATGTAATATTACTAAAAGAACATTACAAAAATACTGGCTGTCTCAAAGTCATGTACTTTTTTAGGGAGTCAAGGAGTGTCATCTTTGCTGACCACAGCTAGGGTGTCAGATGTTAGGAGGACAGCAAGTGTGGCACCTTTATTCAAGGAATAAACCAGGTAATACATCTAGTTTCCTTCTCCCTACCTAAAAGGGGATGGTGCCTTTGAGGTGGTGCAGAATAGGTCCGCTACATTCATTTTTTGAATGTGGGAGCTACCTATGTGGAAACATTAAGTTGGATAAGCCTATGCCTGAAGGAATTTAGAATAAGTGTTGATTTTGTTGAAACATAAAATTCTGACAGGGATGCGCAGGGTAGATTTTAAGAGGCTGCTTCCTCCTACAGGAGAGCTCAGGACCCTGGGCATTGTCCCTGTATGGGAGGGGAGGGGGGAGTGGGAGCCATTTAGCATTGAGAGGAGGAGAAATTTCTTTACTCAGTGGCCTGCAAGTCTATCAATTTTTCTACTCTAGAGGGCTTTGGACGCAGATTTCCTCAGCATAATCAAAGCTAAGTTCAAACCCTATGTGGACTCTAAAAGACACAAGAGATTCTGCAGATACTGGAATCTGGAGCAATGAACACAAAATGCTGGAGGAACTCAGCAGGTCAGGCAGCATCCATGGAGAGAAATGAACAGTCGACATTTCGGGTCGACACCCTTCACCAGTCCTGATCAAGGGTCATGACACGAAACGTCGACTGTTTATTTCTCTCCATAGATGCTGCCTGACCTGCTGAGTTCCTCCAGCATTTTGTGTGTGTGGACACTAAGAGAATCAAGGGATATTTGGGGCTGAATTGGAAAAAGCAGCCAACTTCTTCACTTTTTTTTATATTGTTATAATCTTATGATCACATGAAAGCTGAGCTGTTTTTCCTTGAATTTTCATTGGGAATAGTTTAGGAGATCACCATGTGAGTGCCATAAATGCAACCAGAACAGGGATTGAGATGAAAAGTGCACGAAAGCTCAGGGTCATGGTTTTTCTTAAATCGTTGCTGTTTAGTAAACTCTATAGAGTCATAGAGTAAAACAAAACAGAAACAAACCCTTCGCCCTAACTCGTCCATGCCAACCAAAGAGTCTACCTGAGCCAGTCCCATTTGCCTGCATTTGGCCCATATTCCTCTAAACCCTTTCAATCCATAACATGTCCAAGTGTCTCTTAAATGTTGTAATTGTACTCACCTCTACCACTTCCTCTGGCATCTCGTTCCACCAGCTTCTGTGTGAAAAACTTGCCCCTTAAATCTTTCCCTTCTTACCTTAAGCCTATGCCCTCTACTTTTAGACTTCTTGTCCTGGGATAAAGCCTGTGACCTCCCACCTTATTTATGCCCTTCATGATCTTATAAACCATAATAAGGTCACCCCTCAGCCTCCTTCAGTCCAGAGAAAACAGTCCCAGCCGATCCAGTCTTTCCTTGTAACTCAAGCCCTCCAGTCCTGGCAAAATTCTTGTGAAACTTTTCAGCACTCTCTCTAGCTTAATCACATCCTTGCTTATAGCACGGTGACCTGACCTGCACACAATACTCCAGGTGCAGTCTCACCAACATCTATTACAGCTGTAACATGACATCCCATCTCTTGTACTCAGTGCCCTGAATGATGAAGGCAAGCATGCCATATGCCTTCTTCACCACCTTTTCTAACTGTGTCACCACCTTCAGGGAACTATGTACTTGTTCCCGTAGGTCTCTCTGTTCTACAACACTCCCCATGACCCTGTCATTCACTGTTATGGTCTGCCATGGGTACTACCTCAATGCACTGTGTAATGAATTGATCTGTACGAACGATGTGCAAGACAAGTTTTTCACTGTACCTCGGTACAAGTGACAATAATAAACCAATACCAAGATGTATCATTTCACACTTGTCTGTGTTAAACTCCTTCTGATGATAGGAAGGAAAGAAAAACACAGGAATGTTCTATTTTCAGTAAGGATGAAAAAGAAAGTAGTCATTGCCAAATATCACAAATTATTTTATTTTTTCAGCCCTTCAATCCCAAATGCTTATGCTTTGTGTGAATTATTTCAACAACTCTTCTACATGTAACGGGGTTAAGCTCAAATGTTTATTACACTGACTGACCATGTTCAGAACCAATAGGAAAATAGTATATAAAGAGCCTTGGAGATTCTCTGAAAAGATCACATGACAATGTACTGTACACCTTGTCCATTGCTCTGCTGATCTGATGCAATATGAAGCATCCCATCAATGGGGAAATCATTCATCTTAATACCTCAACTGCAGCATTGATTAGAACAATTCAGCACCAGTGGATGGCAATAACGTCAAAAAGATAGAGACAGGCTTTGGAAAAGCTGGCTATTAATAAAAACTATATTATTACAAAAGTAATATAAAGGTTAGTAATACTGCGTCCCCTGTATTAAAAGTTTCTTATTAACTGGAGAAATAAAACCAGCATTTTTAATATTGTAATGCTTCAAGGACATTATGACTTTGCAATGCACTGTGATAAGAGAGCTGTTTTATTTCCCATGGTTTACCAAAGATGTCTAACTTCCTTATCATGCCTGAGATGTTGTACAGTCTTGAGCTTAAGTTGTACAAAACCACCAATCAGTTCCTCATTCAACTGGAAAATGTACTATTCCGTCAGAAGCAGTAGTTCCATTTGATAACCTTCATGACTTAATAAATAACATTCTGGCCCTCGAGTTACCAGGTTGTGGGTTTATATTGATTCTACTGGGACACGAGTACATGACTGGTGCTGACAAAGTTCAGTGCTGCTTTGTCTGGGGTGTCCTGAGGAAAACATTATTCCCCCAGTAGTTGGTTGTAATGTGGAACGGACTGCCCTAGAAGGTGGTGGAGGCAGCTACTCTCACTACGTTTGAAAAGTATTTGGATGAGCATTTGAATTACCAAGGCACAGAAGGTTATGGACCAAGTGCTGGTAAACAGTACCCGATGGTCACCATGGGTGCGGTGGGCCAAAGCATCTGTTTATGTGCTGTATGACTCCATGACTCTCCAGGACTCAAAGGCCCTGTCTGCCCTTATAGTTAAATGTAAAATATCCCATGATGATACTTGGAAGAAGGATACAGTTGTGCCTGTCATCCTGAGTAATCTTTAACCTCTAACCAATGTTACATGGGCAGATTTTCAGTCATTATCTTATTGCCTCAGATTTTATTGAAAAATGCCATGTTCTACCTGTGACTATTGGTATTTTCCCCATGTAATGGTAAATTGGTTTATTATTGTCACATGTACCAAGATAGTGAAAAACTTGTCTTGCAAATAAATTCATTACACAGTGCATTGAGGTAGTACAAGGTAAAACAAGAACAGAATGCAGAATAAAGTGTCACAGCTACAGAGAAAGTGCAGTGCAGGTAGACAGTAAGGTGCAAGGCCATAATGACATAGATTGTGAGGTCAAGAGTCCATCTTAACGTACTAGGGAAGCGTTCAGTAGTCTTATAACAGCGGGATAGAAGCTGTCCTTAAGCCTGGTGGTACATGCCTTCATGCTTTTGTATCTTCTGCCTGATTGGAGGTGGAGAAGTTTGGGATTCCCATAAGCACAAAAGTCCCAGGATTCCTGCCAGGATCTCACCAGCCTAATCCTGACCACATTCCATGATTCGACTCCTCACACGAGCAACTTACCGCAGTTTCCCAGCTATTACACTGGGAACTTTCCCTGCTGACTGAGCCCCAGGGTTATTTCAGAGACCCCAGAGGTTCCAGTTGACTGAATGGAGGTCTTACCCAGACTGCAAGCAATTGGGAAGAGCAAACTGATGATATTGCAGGCCATGACCAGATAATCAAGCACAAGCATCTGAGCAAAGTGGCAGATGCCAGATGCCAAACTTCCTGCCCCAGGACCTTCTCTGTCACAGCCTGGAGCAAAGGGATATCATGCTTCATGGTGTGTGGCTGCTGGGCTGGAAGGTTGTTGAACTCGGATAAGCTTGGATTGACATGGACCTTGTCTGCAACAAGCTCTGGATTGGTGGGAATTTTTGGGAAACGGCTGTGTTTTTGGGTAACTTCTGGGAGGCTCTTCACTCATTCTTGACTCGAGTCTTCATTCCTTTATCAAGAGTGTCTTACCCTTGAAAAGTAGGTGAGCGGTCACCACTGACAGATGCACAAATTGGTGCCAATGCTGAGCGGCCACAAAATGAAGTAAATTCCATCTTTTCTGACTGCAACAGGAGAAGTCCACGATCTCCATCTACTTCTCCCAATCTGGCTCATTGAGCACAAGTCAGGAGGTGAGTCAATTGTTGCAGGATACCCAGGCTGAACCCACTCCTGCAATCACTGTATTTGGTAATTGGTTTATTGTTCTCACATGTACCGAAGTACAGTGAAAAACTTTGTTTTGCATGTCATCCATTCAGATCATTTCACCACATCAGGATGTCGAGGTAGTACAAGGGAAAAGCAATAACAGAATGCAGAATAAAGTGCTAGAGTTACAGAGAAAGTGCAGTGCAGGCAGACAATAGGGTGAAAAGCCATGACGAGGTAGATTGTGAGGTCAAGAGTCCATCTTATCATACCAGGGACCATTCAATAGTCTTATAACAGTGGGATAGAGGTTGTCCTTGAGGCTGGTGGTAAATACTTTCAGGCTTTTGTATCTTCTGCCCAATGCAAGTGGAGGGAGAAGAGAGAATGTCTGGGGTGGGAGGGGTCTTTGATTATGTTGGCTGCCTTACCAAGGCAGCAAGAAGTATAGACAGAGTCCTTGGAGGGTAGACTGGTTTCTATGATGTGCTGAGCTGTCTCTACAACTCTCTGCAGTTTCTTGCAGTCACGGGCAGAACACTTGCCAAACGAAGCCGTGATGCATTCAGATAGGATGCACTCTGTGGTGCATTGATAAAAATTGATGAGGGTCAATGTTGACTGATCCAATTACATTTTTGGACACTGCCAATGGTGGGGAACATACTAATATTATGTTGAGGAGTTGTGAAGGGAATTCAACAGGATGTATTCATCAGAGGATATCCTTACTTCTGACCTTATGAAGGACGGCAGGTCATCGGTGATCAGACGAAGATCTGCTCTAAGGAACTCCTGCAGTGTTGTCCTGCCAGTGTGATAATTGGCTCTCAACAATCACGACCATCTTTCTTAATGCAGGATATGTCAGAGGAGAGTTTTCCCCTTACTTTCCATTTACCAAGACTTCTTGAAGTCAGACTCACTGAAATGTTTCCTTAAGGTCAAAGCCAGTCACTCTCACCTCACCTCTGCAGTTGCCACTCTTAAAACTGTAGGTTGTAGGCCATCGGTTCCATGGGATCTGTTGGCTTTTCATCTCATTTCCTTCAACAGTACTTTCTCCTTTAAGTGCTTTAAGTTCTGCATTTCCATTAGACACTGGAGTGTCCACTCAGTGAACTATTCTTTCCATTGTGAATAATAGGGAAGGTTAATTCTCAAAACTTTATGCTGTCTCTTCTCTCCTCCAATTTCAACAAACCACTGAATATTACTTAGTCTCCAGTATCCGTTTTGATTCTCAGCAGAACTTGTCCCCATTCGAATCCTTATCTCAAAGGATCGTCACCTAATTGGCCCATCTTCACAGATATTGTTGGATCCATTCCAAGCTTCCAGCATTTTCCAATTTCGTTCTCATTGCCCATATTTATAATTTATGAATTTAAACCAGCAGCTCCACAAAAATGATACAAAATTAATTTTTTGGGTGGTGCAGGGAGCTGGAAGTAGCACAGGGGGGGAGAAGACACAGGGATGAGATGCAATCAAAATGGTTTTAAGTCAACATAGCTCTTGCTAAGCACATAACTGTAATGTATCATGAAACAAGATTGTGTAAAGGTCATTTTATAGAAGATACTGTTTTACCGTCAGTTGATAATCATCATTACAGTAAGTGATGGGGGCGGTGAATTGGATTTAGTACATTGAGTTATCATGAAAGAAGAATTCCAAACAGCGCTAAGCGCTCTGAACAAATCCACCAATCCTTTAAGACCAAAATGATAAAAAACAATGGTTTAATAGCTTATTGGTTGAAAGTAGAAATGTTCCTGTGCCTGACCAAGGCCAAGTAATTCAATCAGGCATTTGCAGATTGTAGGTTGTCACAGATGGTTTCTCTTTCTATCAAACCCCGTACACTGAAGTAGTGAATTTCTTTCCCAGTTAGATAAAATTGAATAACAGAAAATAAAATGTCAAACATAATTCCTCCGTTCACGTTTCTTCTGACAGGATGCAATGTGATCAGAGTCAGAGGGTTTGCGTTAGTACAAATTGCTTCCTCCATTGCCAGCCTTCCCCCTCCCAACCATATAATAAACCAAGGGAAAAAGTGCTTCACTGTAGCTAGCAACAATATTGGGGACAAATTGCTTACAGTGTAGCTCTCTGCTTTAGAATGGGGTGCTGCTGAATTACAATGAAAAGCATTGTTCCCTGCTGGCATGTGGTTTGTGTGCATGTGCCTGGAATCTCAGCAGCAGACATTAATTTGTAACCGTGAGACCTTGATGTCCAAACTTACAAATGTAACGAGCTTGAAATGCTGATGAAACTGTGGTAGGGACAGAGGGCTCAGCAGAATGAGTGATGTAAGCTATGGAACTCAAGAGCTCTTTACTCATCCAGCACAGAAGTTTCATTAACATTAGCTGCGTCAAACAAGTTATTACTTCTGGACCATTTTATTTCCTCATATGATTCACACTCCCAACAGTTGGCAAATTATTGTCTAGATCACAGTTAAAATAATATAACCAGGTTTTGTTATTTTATTCTGACAAGGATATCAATATCAGATAAGAGCACAAAAGGAATTGATTATAGAAATAGGGCCAAAAGGTTTTAGTCATGATAAAAAAAACAGAACAACTGGAGCTTATTTAGTTGGAGCAAAGAAAAATAAAAGAGAACTCTGTTTCCTCAGCCAAGACAAACATCCCTGAGGTAACAGAATGGTACACAGTCAGATGAGTGGCTCTGAGGTTCTCAAATGGATTCCAAGTATCCACAAAGCATCAGGTCAAAATGAGCAGGAAAATATCCAGCTAATGACCACCTACTGCCTTCCCTCATCTTGGGAAATAATGGGAAATTAGGTGTTTTTTTTTACCAAATTTATAAATAACTTGGACTTGAGTGAATGGGTATAATTTCAAAACTTAGATATAGGGAGTGGCTGAGAACATGGTAGATGAAATACAATGTAAAAAACATAGAAAAGCAGAGCATTGACCTTGCACCTTATTGACTACCTGCACTGCACTTTCCCTGTAGCTGTGACACTTTACTCTGCATTCTGTATTGTTTTACCTTGTGCTACCTCATTGCACTGTGTAATGAATTGATCTGTATAAACAGTATGCAAGACAAGTTTTTCGCTTTACGTCAGTACAAGTGACAATAATAAAGCAATTCCAATCCGCTGTCAAGTGAATCGAATGGCCATACTTTACCAACACCCACTGTCACCATGGCTCTCACAATGCCTGGTTGCTTTCCCTCATCCTCAAGATATCATGCAGCTGAATTCAAACTTGAGGTGTTTAAGGCTCCCACCAACTACGCAGGAATAATCATTGACCATTAGAGCTTCCACTCCCTCAACAAGCAACTAGCGAGAAACAATAGTAAGATTTATATGGAGATGCACGCTGTATTTCTGAGGGGCCATTCCCCAACAACCATGCTGCCTGGGATGTTCAGGGTGCCCTTATTGCCCTTAAGGTGCCCTGTACATCCATCTGACAATCATATGCTAATCCACTTTCTCAACTAATGCGAAGGTACCTTGGCACACCCAAGGATATCATTCTATATTTGACACCATCTCAACATCAATAAAATGGAGGATCTTGTTGTTGACAACTCCTGCTATTAGCTGAATAGTACTACAATAATACTAGCTAAATAGGAGTGTCGGAGACTGAGGGGCGACCTGAAAGAATTTTATAAGATATGGAGAGGTATAGAGAGGGTAGATAGTCAGAGGCTTTTTCCCAGTGTAGAAATTTCAAATACTAGAGGACATGCATTTGAGGTGTGTGGAGGAAAGTTTAAAGGAGATGTGAAAGGCAGGTTTCTTTTTTATGCAGAGAGTGGGAGGTGCCTAGTACGGGCTGCCAGAGGTAGTATTGGAAGTAGATACAATCGTGGCATTTAAGAGGCTTTTAGAATAGACATGTGAGTATGCAGCGAATAGAGGGATATGGATCATGTGCAGGCAGAAGAGATTTAGTTTAATTCGGTATCGTGTTTGGCACAGACATCATGGGCCAAAGGGTATGTTCCTGTGCTGTACTGCTCTATGTTCTATGTTCTAACTATTTATTGTCCGTCTCAGCCCATCAATTAATGCCGTCATCATACATTGTTTTCACTGGTGATTTTCAGGAAGCATGGAGAACTGTGGATCAAATTTGAAACTCAAATGTCTGTGTAAACATTGCTGTAATTGAGCTCCTATATTATAGTAACTGGCAGCCCACCTTGAATGTAAAGCTACTCACATACAGCCAAGCAGATGTTGATATGTTATAGATGGCTGCCTGATGGCTTGTATCATATTTAACCCCCTCCTGCACACCCTTCACCTACTGAATCCCCTCAACATTTAACGGTGAGTGAGTGAGTGGTCAATTTAAGGAACAGACTCCCTAGGGAGATGGCAAAAGCAGTTAGTATTGATCTGTTCAAATATAAATGTAATAGATTCCTCTCAGAAAATTATGTTTGGATAGCAGTATACAACATGCTTACAAAGTGCAGGTGACTTTGAAATTATGATTCGCAAAGCTTTTACCAATGAGAGAAAATTTGTTGTCAGATAACTATAGGACAAATTATTCTAATGAGTCAACAACTGGAAGATGGTCAAAAGGACGGTAAAAGGTAAACTAGATAATCCTTGGCTTTCATTGCTTAATTATTGCTTTATTCCTGTATGAAGTTGGTGCCCAAGCATCAAATCAAGGAAAAAAAGTGTGAGGAAGAGATTCAGCCAAAGGCCACACTGTGAGGAATTGGGACCTAGCAATAATCAAGCAAAATCAAGGAAAATAGCTAGGAACAGGCTGGAGCAGGAAGATTCAAAGCAAATTATCTTCTTCAAGAAGGATGTGACACTGGTTTCCCCAATGGAGAGGGTATTATAGGCTTTGGCTAAGGCCATCCAAATTATGTGTTACAGCAACTCACCCAGACACCTCCATCAGCATTTCCCAAGCCTACATCCACAATCACTTGGAAATTCAAGGCCAGTAGCTGGAATGGAATGCCATCACATCCAAGTTCCTCTCCAAGCTGCATGCCATTCCAAGTTGGACATATATTACGATGCCCTTGGCCCTACTGGTTAAGATTCTGGAATTCCCACATAATGGCACTACGAGAATAACTTGACTGCATCAACTGCAATGGTTCATGAAGAAAGCACAATCCCCACTTCTCAAGAGTGGATGATGAAGTTCAGCTTTGTCAGTAACACATAACCTCAGAATGCTTAAAAACAAACGTGAAAGACTCCAATCTTTTCTTAACTGTAACTCAGCATGATATATTGTAAACTAAGTTGAATATTAATGAATACCCATTCCATAATCACTTCATCAGTCCCTTTTATTCATACAATGGAGACATTTGTTTATGATCATTATCTGAGTGTCAGCCACAGTGTACTCACCTCTCAATATTCATCTCCAATTGATGTTGAACCAAATGTGAGGAGGCGAATGTAATCAGCACCCAACACTTCTGCATGAACTTTATGCAAGCAAGTAAAGAGCAACTTCTCCTTCACAAACTTTAAATGAAGAATTAGCACTGAATACCAACAGTAAGCATCCTACTAATTCTCTAATCCATGCAATAAAAATGATTTATGTCTATTCATTATAAACTAATGTGCTTAATTGTAAATAGATCCAATTACAGTCCTTAGGACCAGCAAATTATCAGCATCAGATGCAATAAAAGAAGAAAGCATGTTTGAGTTGGGAGACACGAGTCACCTGCTGGGGGCTCAAACTGTTGCACGATGCACAAGCAGGAAATGGGTGCACAGCTACGATTCATCACTCACAGCCGTCCAATTTCTGGGTTGCTATAGTGAGTAACTAGTCATTGGTAAACAACATGGGTCGTCAGTTGAGATAAATGTAATCGGTTTTTACACTTTGACTATTTAGGGAGAAAGAGAAAAAGAGAGAGGATGATAAAGAGACAGAGGAAGAGAAAAAGAGGAAGAGAAAATAGGAGAAAGAAAAAAGTGAGAAAAAGAATGAGAGAGAGAAGGAAAGAGAGAGAGAAGAGAAAGACAGAATGAAAGGAATTAAGTAAAGGATTTCTGCTTCTTTAGCACTTATTGGAATGCAGGATACATGGCAACCAATTTGTGCATTCGGCAACCAACAATACAATAATAGATCCTCTGTTTCATTCATGTTTCTGAAGTGCAATTATAAACCCAAAAATATCTGATAAAAAGATACCCACTAAAATTAAACTGGCACCCACCCTCAAAAGGTAAAATGCAAGTGCAGTATTCAGGATAGGATATAACATACATCTTCTCTGAAAAGAAATGTGCCTCTTACTGAGATTACTTTGGACCAAGAAGCATTATAAAATGAGATTGCAGTGCAATCATGCATTAGATGCCACAATGTGATCTTCACTGATGAAAATTTCTGAGTTGGACAATGTGATGGAGCCTCATTCAGCTGCATGATGCAGCACCATGAATGATTGAATACACAGCTACAAGCCCTCACAATCTTCCAGTCTCAAGACACAATGTTACGGGCGTACACCGATGGAGTCAAGAGCTTCATCAGAGGACGGGAAAGTCGGCCCGAGCTGTTCTCATTTTCCATCAGGTAACTGGAATCAGGAATCAAGTGTGAACAATCAAAGGAAGGGATAGAGCGGGAAAATACCTCAGGAACTTGTTTCCTTCACTTGACATTTCCGCATTGGAACAATCTGGAAAACTGAACGGATTAACACAACTATGATCAAGGTGAACGGGAGAAAATACAAATTAACATCAAGGTTTCTCCATATACTCTCTTTGTTGATATTGTGATTTATTGACTCTCTGGTGTAAATGTTAGTCCTCCACAGAACTCTTGATTTCACATGGTGACTGTTCCGTACATACAAAGACCTGAATGCTGTAAACATTGACTCTGAATTATTCCTTGCAAATTTCTTGACTTGGAACACATGATTTATTTACAGTCTACACATCCTCCCACTGCTTCCAGTGCTTAATCCTCATCATCAGTGGTTAATTCTGCTCACCAAGGGATTCACTTTATAGAGGCTGCATGCCCATAAACTCTACACTGTAATGTGATCGTGCAGAGACTAGTGTTAGAAGAGCAAGCAACAAGGAAGAGCTCACAATAATCAGGTTCCGATGCATTTAATTTAATAAAGGTTGATGCCTGTTCTATTTTGTACATAGTGCCCACCCGTACACCATTTTCTGCCCCTCCTGTTCTGATGGTGCTGAATCTTGCAGAGCATGGGCAATGAGTTGCCTCACTAATGTCCACAAATATCAAGGATACTTCAGCTGCATTCCATCCCACCCAGTCCTATCACACTGAAATTTGCAATACAGCTCCTATTTCACTGCCTGCAGTTAGCTAGCAGAGCATGAACTAGCGAGTGGATGGATGAAGTATCGGAGAATTATGCCTCACTGAAATGGTTTTAATCTACATCACAAGACAATGGTACCTCCTAAGCATGACAATACACTTCGTGCTGTAAATGACATACTATTCTCTCTGTATCTATAATCATATATAGCAGATGGAAAATTTCTGAGGCATTTTTCCTGCTTGAACTTTTCCTTTGATTGTTCACTCTTGATCCCAGTTAACTTGTGGAAAATGATAAGAGATCAGGGAGACTGTCCCACACCCTGACAACGTTCTTTGACTCGCATGTGGGATTCCAGTGAACAGGAGAATGATGGAGAAATGGGGCGGGGTGGGGGGACGATGTGGGAGGGAAGGGTTAGATAGTTCTTAGAGCAGGATAAAGTGTCGGCACAACATTGTGGGCCGAAGGGCCTGTACTGTGCTGTTAGTGTTCTATGTTCTATGTTTTCCAACAATGTAACAAAGTCACAGGACATTCAGTCTGTTTCAACAGCATAAAGGCTCAACATTTAAATAGATTATGTGTACAACCTCATAACTAAACATTACCACTGTGTCTCAAGGACACAAGAAAATAGAAGCAGGAATAGGCCACTTGGCTCTTCAAGCATGCCCCACCATTCCATATGATCATGGCTGATCTATGCTGGCCTCAACTCCTCTTCTGTGCCAGTTCCCCATGACCCTCGATTCCTCAAGCTTTCAAATACTTATCTATCTCCACCTTAAGTACATCTAATTATCTGGCCACCACCTCCCTCTGGGGAGGGGAGTCCCAGAGATTCACTACCCTCTATGAGAAGAAATTTTTTTTGCACGTAAAAATATCAAAAAATTGCAGGTGCTGGAAATCCAAAATAAAAACAGAAAATGCTGGAAATACTCAGGTGGAAGACCCGATGAAGGGTTTTCAACCTGAAATGTAGACTCTGTTTCTCTTCCCACAGATGCGGCCTGACCTGCTGAGTATTTCCAGCATTTTCTATTTTTATTTTAAATTTTGAAGCTCCTCAGCTTTAATTGGCCAGGCCCTTATCATCTAACTCTGTCCCCTTGTTCAAGACTCTCCCATTAGTGAAAACAGCTTGACATCTACTCTATCAAGTCTCCTTAGGGTCTTATAGGTTCGAATAAGGTTTCTCTCTTCTCTCCTTTTCCATCGGGTAGAAGATACAGGAGCCTGAGGACACATACCACAGGCTTAAGGACAGCTTCTACCCCACTGTGATAAGACTATTAAACAGTTCCCTTATATGATGAGATGGACTCTGACCTCACGACCTACCTTGTGACCTTGCACCTTATTGTCTACCTGCACTGCACTCCTTGTAGCTGTGACACTTTATTCTGTACTGTTATTGTTTTTACCTGTACTACCTCAATGCACTCTGTATTAACTCAATGTAACTGCACTGTGTAATGAATTGACCTGTACAATCAGTATGCAAGACAAGTTTTTCACTGTACCTCGGGACAAGTGACAATAATAAACCAATACCTTCTGAACTCCAAGGAATACAGGCCCAAACTGTTTAGCCTTTCAACGTCTCCATGTATTTGTGAAAGCATCACGAATGAGCAACATATGGCAGTTTACGTTCAGCTTTACTCAAGGAACAAAAAGAGCTGCTATGGATTGGTTGAAGTGAATAGCCTTTTTCTGCTCTTAAAATGTAATTCAATGTGAAGCTTGATGCTATGGAGTCTTGAAGACCCATGTATATGAATTATTAAATTGCAACGGGCAGGTACAGAATATGATCAAAAAAGCTAATAGAATGATGGTCTTTATATCGCAGGGTAGACATTATGCTACAGCCAAGACTATAGTTAAATCATTTCTGGTGTGCTGTGAGCATTTCTAGGTTCCACATGTCAGTAAGAAAACATTGACCTCCAAAGAACTGTAGTGCAGACTTACCAGAATACCAACTAAAAGAATAAATTCTGAGATAATACTAGCTTGAGCTGCATTCCTAAGTCAGTTAGAGAATATATTGATTGGAATTATGAGGCAACGACAGAGGAGGGAAACTATTTCTGATGAACGTCTTGCTTGAAGGGCACAGTCTGGATTAGAGTTAGGAACACATCTAGGGGCAGAGAGTGGTTGAAATTTGGTTCCCTTCCACTAATGGCAAATGATGCCAGATTGATTATTAATTTTTAACCTGAGGAAGACAGCTTTTCATTAACCAAAGATATTAAGGGATGTAGAAAAATGTGAATATGTAGGGTTAGGTCAAAGATCAGCCGTGATCTCATTAAATAATAGTCAGGCTTGTGAAAATAAATGGCCATGCCACCAGTCACTAATGTGATAATTTTAGTTTTTAAGTGAGCGTCTGGTATCAATGCTCAGTTAGTAAAAGACATTCCAGGCAGAATGTATTTTAGCTGAAAAGAAAAGACCACAAAATTAGTTCTCGCCCAGAAAATGCTTCTGGCATGGATCTAGAACATTTAGGCAGCGAGCCATGTTGTGGGAAGTTCTTCTTATTTTCTTCTTATCTTCTTAAAATCCAGCTAACTGAATGAGGTTAAACTTTGAAACATATGGATTCAAATAGAGTTACTGAAAGAGTGAAGAAGGGAGTCAGAAAAATAGCTCAAGATCTTTGATGCAGCAAATTCACCTGAAACTTCTGTGGTAAATGAAACCCTAAGTGTTTGTGCAATTTTCATTAGTAATAGCTGATGTAGCATGGTTATAACTGTTGATGAGTAAAGTATCAATGCAGGTTCAGTCAATGCCATTGAATCAATCATTGAATCATGGAATTGTTTCAGCATGGAAAGAATCTCCAAGTCAGAATCAGGTTTATTACTACTGACATATAACGTGAAATTTGTTGTTTTGCGGCAGCAGTACAGTGCAAAGACATAAAAATCTATAAATTACAAAAATAAATAAATAGTGGAAAATAAAGGAATAATGAGGTAGTGTTCATGGGTTCATGGATCATTCAGAAATCTGATGGCAGAAGGGAAGAAGCTGTTCCTGAATCGTTTGGTACATTGAGGAAAACGTCATGCCTTCTCTACCTGCTAGTTTCTGGCAGGGGTAAATTAAATTTCCTTTAAGTGGAGAGCCTGAGGAACCTCACTTACACAGAGTGAATAATAAATACAAGATCCATGACTCCAGCCTGCAGAGATGCAAGTTCATTGTCACTATCACCTTGGCAGCCAATGGCAATGTGATACTTGCTCTGAAGTTATAGATGCAAGAAGTGGCAGATATTAGTGAGGAGGTCCTTAACGAAGGGCAGTTATCTCACACATCGTTCCACACTGATGAGGGGAAATCTTATCCTTAACATACCGGGCAGATAGGGCCTCCTGCTGAGAGTTCTTCTCTTCCAGAGATAAGTCCACTTCTGTTAACCATCTTCATTCTCCCAACCATCCTGCACTCTAGACGTTTGCATAAGAGTGCCTTGACGACTGGGAGCAACGCGTTGTCCAAATGAATTGGTTAGCAAATATCCTTGAGCACCCACAGCTCTACAATATTACAGACTGATTGACTACGTAATCTGCATATTTCAGAGTGCAAAACTCATGTCAATATGGAAATCATTCCACAGACACTCACAATAGTCATAGCATCCAAATGTTCTTTTAAAGCCCTTCACTCCTTTAATTTACTTTATAACAGCTTGTAACTTTTCAGTTTCTTGAGCATATTAAAACAATCCAGTGAAATCTGACAAAAAAATAAGATAAGATATCTTTATTGTTCACATGTACATCAAAACACACAGTGAAATGCACCTTTTTGCATAGTGTTCTGGGGGACAGCCCGCAAGTGTCGCCACGCTTCCGGTGCCAACATACCCACAACTTCCTAACCCGTACGTCTTTGGAATGTGGGAGGAAAAGGCAAACATTTGGACATACAAGGACAGAGAGCCAAGGGTTTGGTCAAAGAGCTAGGCTTTAAGGTATATCAAGGTGGAAGGATTGGTGAAGTTAATGGAGGGAGATCTAGAGCTTCAGGTCGAGGCAAGTCCTCCAATAACAGGGCATAGGAAGGGAAGAGGTCAAAATAGATGCACGGAGGGTTCCTGAATGGCAGTGAGACTGTTGGATGTTACAGTGGGATGAGGCAGTGTTGGAATCTGAGCACAAGGATGTGAGATTTAAACTGGAGGTATTGGTGGGCAATGCACATCAGCATGTGCAGGGGTAATGAGTGAATGAGACGTGCTCAGAGTTAGGGTGCCAGCAGTATGGCCAAATTTGTTTCATTTTATAAATAACTGAATTTTGAGATACTGAGATAATGATCCATACTTTACTGCCATCTGTTGGTTATTTCAGATGTCAGCTGTAACTATGTATGTCTAACCTAGTCTCTGAAGTACGAATTTCTCTCCGAGTTTGATTCACCTTGTCTTGTCTCCCATCCCTCAGCTCACCTTTCCTTATCCTTGTCCCTTCCTATTCTAGCTGAAGTTGGTGACACCTCTTACTGGTTTTCATCCTGTTTCCATGGCAGTGAGAATTGATATATATGCTGCTTAAGACTCTAAATTATCAATGAAATTCATGTCAAGTGGCAAACGCTGCAATTTTCTCCAAATTACTTCAGTCTTCACCCCCTTCTCCCTCCCCTCCATCGTAACCCCAAAACAACAAGGTGAAGAACAGAGACACAAGAGGCTGCAGATGCTGGAAAGTGGAGCAACAAACAATCTGCTGGAGGAGCTCAGTGGGTTAGGCAGGATCTGTGGAGGGAAGTGGACAGTCCAGATGAAGGGTCTCAGCCTGAAACTTCATCTGTCCATTTCCCTCCAGAGGTGCTGCCTGTCCCACTGAGTTCCTCCAGCATCAAGGTGAAGAACAGATCTGTTTTAAGTCTGCGTGAGAGGTCACAAGTGAATGAGATGAGAGAATTGAATGAATGCCATGTAAAGGTTTTATTAAATACCATTAGAGAGAATGGTACATGGAACAGAATAGAAAGGCTGCTACTCTGCTTTAATTACTTGCAATGACTTAAAATCAGACTGAGAGGCAAGGGTTGGGTGTAAAGGCAGTGCAGAGGACAACAGGCTTGTTTCATCTCATCACCATCATATCCAAGAGGATTTAACTCCACATTTTAGGTCTGATTCCCTCTTGAGGAGTACAGGAAATGGGGAAGGAACAGTGGCAGACCACCATTGGTACATTGATGTCACGTTCTTGCTTAAGGGTAGAATCGGAAACTGCTGGAATGCACCTCACGGTAAAATAATCTGTCAATACTCACCTTCAAGGGTCAAGTGTGAAGAGGGTTTATTTGGAGAGAGGTACAGGAGAACAAGAATTGTCTGTGAACCTGTGCTAAATGAAGCAACTGGTGGCCTGAAAATTCATTTTGACCTTTCTTCAGGCATTTAGCTTCCAATGGCAGGGATTAGGGGACGAGTATACTTTACTCCACAGACCCACTGTTACTATAGTGATCAACTTCAGGCAATTCAGAGGGGCTCACCAACCTTAACAGTAGGGACAACAGGAAGCAACTGCTTGCCCCATTCCCTCCTGCTGGCTCTCCTGATGGGTGTAAAGGATGAGGATTGAGGCACAAGATTTCACCTGGCGTGGAGTTTCAGTTTATCCCCTCAGCAGCCTTCGAATGACCCCCCCAAGTAGCAGGCTTTGGTGGGAGCAATGACATACATTCTCTCCTCTCCCCCCCCCCCCACCCCCCATCTGGTAAAAGATACAAAAGCCTGAATGCATGTACCGCCAGGCTCAAGGACAGCTTCTATCCCACTGTTATAAGACTATTGAACGGACCTCTTGTACGATAAGATGGACTCCTGACCCCACAATCCATCTCATCATGACCTTGCACCTTATTGTCTGCCTTTACTGCACTTTCTCTGTAACTGTAACACTTTATTCTGCATTCTGTTATTGCTTTTCCCTTGTATTACCTCAATGTACTAATGTGACGAAATGATCTGTATGGATGGCATGCAAACCATTTGTCACTGCACTCCAGTACATGTGACAATAATAAACCAATTTACCATACAGCAACCATGTTCCCCCTGCTGTATGTGGATTGAGAAGAGCAAGTAAGCATGTATTTTCTGAAGGAAGAGGATTGAAGAGAAGGAAATCCTCTGGATCCTGGAAATCTGAACTTAAAAGAAAAAGCATTACAAACACATGGTAGCTTGAGTCAGCACCTTGTAAGAGAACAAGTTGGCAGAGACATCTAAGACTCTAACTAAGGCCAGGCCAATGCGCAGAAGAGTCTTCAACCTGAAACAGAAGATGGTCTGCCCTCTCTCCTCTTTTACGTCGAGGGACTGAGATGGTTCTTTCCGCAGATGCTGCCCAGCCTGCAGGAGGTTTCCACCATTTTATGGTTTTGTTGCAGGCCAAAGTGTCAGATCCAATTACTTAAATAGGCAATCCACATTTAAAAGGACCAGATAACTGGCTTCATAATTGAGAAAGATGTCATTTCATTATCCATTTAATTCATGAGAGGGTGCTCTTTGCCAGCGATTCTAGTAGTAATGCAGACAAACATGCTCTTATAAGGCAGCAGAACTGTCTAAGGACAGCGACTATCAAAAGGTTTTCCAGAGCAGTAATTTAAATTTGTATAACAGGGCAAGAAGAACCGTTAGGTGGAAACCATTCAGTTCTCATTGTTTGTGCCAGCTCTTTGGCAGGACAATTAAAAACAACCCCAGTGTCCTGCTTGCTTGCCACATGTCATGGGACATCCAAGATTATCCCTTAAGAGATGCAAGAGCAAGCCCTCATCTCAAAACATTCCACTCACTCCACTCTAAGATGCTAAGAGGGCTAGACAGGGTAAATGTTTCCATGAGTGGGAGAGTCACGAACAAGGGGACATAGCTACAAAATAAGGGGCCAGTCAATTAAAACTGAAGTAGACCTTCGCTCTGTCCTCCGCAAAAGCCAGGATCTCCCGGTGGCCAGCCACTTCAATTCCACATCCCACTCCCATACTGACATGTCTATCCACGGCCACGTTGAGGCCAGATACAGGTTGGAGGAGGAATAGCTCATATTCTGCCTAGGGGAGTCTCTAACCTGGCGGCCTCAACATTGATTTCTCCAACTTCCAGTAGCCTCCCCCCTCCATATTTTTCTATGTTCTATAGTGCTGGAGGAACTCAGCAGGTCAAGCAGCATCTGTGGAGGTAGAGGGATAGTCAACATTTTGGTTCAAGACCTTGCGTCAGGACATCAGCAATTTTTAAAAAATGGGCCCCTTACAAAGCTGGTTTCTTAATGACCTTGTCAATGGTCTGCAAGGCCGTTAATGCACTGTATCACAGAGATGGTACATGGGTAATGAGGTGGACTCCCTCACATAGCCTTACAGCAAGTGATACGTGCCAAGCTTGGCCAACCATTCCCCCAATGGGACAAAAGCTGCTCGCAGATCACGGACACTGGGGTCAAATCGACCAAGCAGCATAAAGGGTTTCAACCAGAAACATTGACTGTTCATTTTCCTCCATAGATGCTGCCTGACCCATTGAGTTCCTCAAGCCTTTTCTGTGTTGCAACCAAGAAACATCATTGCTTTTCCATATACTGTGAGGCAGAAGCATCAGGAAGGGCACAGGAAAACAAAACAAGGACTGCTGTCACATTTCAGAATGTAAGTGACTTATTTATCAGATGTGTCATGCTTTCAGTGAATATTGGTGTATTATAAATAAGCTGAGATATCTAATACCTGGAACTGACAGATCTTCAGAGATTCTTGGCTTGCTGTAGGCCTGCCTGCACCGACCCTCATGCACTGAAGGTGAAATCACTGAATCTCACCTGCTATCACAATTCTTTCATGAACCAGCACAAGGGATGAACATGGTACTAGCATCAATCATCCACAGATGGCATATAGCTATACACTTACTGCCTATGTGTGGTGTGCACAAGCAGTAACTGCACAAACTCCCATCCTGGTAAAGAGTTGATGGACATTGACTTCACTTACATGGAACATGTGCAGGCACGGTAGTGTAACGGTTGGCGTAACTCTATTACAGCGCCAGCGACCTGGGTTCAATTCCAGCCACTGTCTGTAAGGAGTTTGTACATTCTCCTTGTGTCTGTGTGGGTTTCCTCCGGGTGCTCCTGTTTCCTCCCATGTTCCAAATACGTACGGGTCAGGAAGTTGTGGGCATGCTATGTTGGCACCAGAAGCATGGCAACACTTGCGGGCTGCCCCCAGAACACCCTACTCAAAAGATGCATTTCACTTTGTGTTTTGATGTACATGTGACTAATAAAGATATCTTATCTTACAAGCTAGATATAACAGCTTCTCTGTCAAGGTGACTAATATCCTCAGCTTGGGCCCTGAATCTAATTGGTGTGTGAGAGGATTCTGTTTCACCTGTGTTGCTTTTATCTGTAAGCAATTGTCATTCTATTGCCAATAGTCTTCCCATATTGGTTTTGAATGCTACTGGATCACTTATCTGTTGTAAGAAAGGATAATCAAACAAAATGTTAACTCTGTTTCTTTCCCCATAGATGAAATCAGATTTATTATCACTGACTTGGATGACATGAATTCTGTTGTTTTGCGGCAGCAGTACAGTGCAAAGACATAAAATCGCTACACATTACAAAATAAATAAATAGTACAAAAAGAAAGGAATAACAAGGTAGTGTTCATGGACCATTCAGAAATCTGATGACGGAGGGGAAGAAGCTGTTCCTGAATCATTAAGTGTGGGTCTTCAGGCTCCTGTACCTTCTCCCTGATGGTAGCAACAAGGTGGCGGCCTGCGAAGTACTTCCAACATTTTCTGCTTTTTAACAAATTTCCAGAATTCACAGAACTTTATGTTTGCATTATTTATTTCCCAGCCTGCAAACTCCCACTCACCAGCACTATCAATTCATTCACAGCTCCCTCTCATCCCACCCTTGAAGACATCCCTCACAGCTTATATCCCTGCTTTTTGGAACAGTTCCCTACATTGATTCATTCCCTTCTATAAAGTGACCCTCACAAGCCTGACATTCAACAATATGTCTGATCCCTGTACTGTAGCCTTTTGCAGCTCTTCCTCCTGATCCCCTGCTTTTAAAGAGTTTTGAGCTATCAAGAGACTGCATTGCAGATGAAGAATCATAGACTGGTACAGCACAGAAACGGGCCCTTTGGCCCACCTCATCCATGGCGACCACAGTGCCTATCTACACTAATCCCATTTACCTGCATCCCTCTACACCTTTCCTATTCAAATACTCGTGTCTGCGTCCACCACCTCCTCTAGCAGCTCACTCACCACCTTCTGTGGAGAAACTTACTCCGCAGATCTCCAATTGAAATATCATCTCTACTTGCACATTGATTCACCTTAAACACAACAACCCAATGATTAAGCGCAGGAGTTTGCTAGAGAGCTCCTCCAAACTGATTGTGATTCACTGCCACGGAAAACCTCTCGAAGCAGTGGTAAAGCGAGGATGTACGTTTTGCCACCTTCCAGATCTCTGGCCATTAACATGCCATGCACATGATTGACATCAAGGTGGAACATTGGAGGGAATGTGAGTAGCAGGCTGTTCAGCCCCTCAAACCTGTTCCTGCAATCAGTTAGTTGATCTGCATCTCAGCTCCCTTTTGTCTAATTGATTCCATAACCCTTAGAGCCCATGGTTAACAAATAGGGCAGCAGTTAGCTGATCTGCATCTTAACTCTCTTTTGTCCAAATGATTCCAATAGTCCAAATGATGGAAGTTTTCAGTTTGAAGTTTTCAGTTGATCCCCAGCTGCCAATGGGGAAGGAAGCCCCTGATTTCTATTATCCCTTGTGAGAAGCAAAACTTCCTAACTTCCCTCCTGGGGGCCCCAGTTTAAAGTTTGGAAGCTGTGCTCCCTCATTCCAGAATCTCCCAGCAGAGGAAATAGATTCGCTCACAATTCCTTCAACATCTGAACCGGATCCTGCCTTGAGCGTCTGTAGGTGGGAAGAAGGTTTGGAGCATATATCAATTATCACAGAGGAGTGATGGCTTCCCACGCTCTGGGATGCCTGACGCGCAGGGTGAACCTAATCGACTCTAGCACACGCAAGTGGGAAACTCACTGGCTGAAAGGATGGGAGAGGCTATAGCTTGGTGAGTACTTGATGCACAATGGGCTAATAGACAGAGAGATGGGAAGTGGGACTGGTCTGGTTAACTCTCTCTCAGCATGAATACATGGCGTCAAATGGCCTCCTTCTGTATCATACATTTTACGATCAGGTGAAACTGTTTGTCCTGGCAGGAAGGTTAATAACCAAAGCACCCAAAAGAACCGGGCAAGGTAGGAGCAATATTTCAGTGTAGGGGTAGCACAGAGGTGCATCTAGTTGAGCTGCTGTCTCACGGGTGCAGCAATCCAGACTCAATCCTGACTTCTGGTGCCACCTGTGTGAAATTTGTATGTTCTCCGTCTGACTCTATGAGTTTCCTCCGGGTGCTCCAGTTTCTCTCTCACATAGAACAGTACAGCACAGTACAGGCCCTTCAGCCTACAGTGTTGTGCCGACCTATATAAACCTACTCCACGATCAATCTAAACCTTCCCTCCTACACAGCCCATAACCTTCAATTTTTCTTACATCCATGTGGCTATCTTAGAGTCTTCTAAATTTCCCTATTGTATCAGTCTGTACCACCACCCCCAGCAGTGCATTCCAGGCACCCACTACTTACCTCTGACATCTCCCCTAAACTTTCCTCCTCTCACCTTAAAGAGATGTCATCTGGTAATGGCCATTGACGCCCTGGGGAAAAAGGTGCTGATTGTCCACTCTATCCATGCCCCTCATAATCTTATATACCTCTCATCCTCTGTTGCTCTAAAGTGAAAAGCCCTAGCTCGCTGAACTTTTCCTTGTAAGACATGTTCTCTAATCCAGGCAGCATCCTGGTAAATCTCCTCTTCACTCTCTCGAAAGCTTCCACATCCTTCCTGTAATGAGGTGACCAGAACTGAACATTATACTCTAAATGTGGTCTAACCAGAGTTTTATAGATCTGCAACATCACCGCATGGCTCTTGATCTCAAAGGTGTTTCGGTTGGTAGGTTAGTCGGCCAGTATAAGTTGCCCCTAGAGCGTAGGTGAGTGAAGAGGGTGCTGAGACCATACAACCAATAAACATAGGATCAGTGTAAATGGGGAATGGACTTGTTGGGCTGACAGCCCTGTCTCCATGCTATGATTCAATGATTCCATCCTCTAAAGAACACTGCCTGATGATTCATTATTAACTTTCAAAAGAGGATTAGATATATTTGAAATGGAAATATCTGCAGGATTATGGAGAAATGCCCTGAGGAGCGGAACTAACTTGATAACCCTTCAAAGAGTCTGCACTGGCATGATGGACCGAATGGCCTCACACTCTGCTGTATGATTCTGTCGTTCTGAACTGGTTCTGAGCTAATAAGATATCTGAGTGAACTTGCAATCAGGTGGGGTCACTAGGGTGGATTCAGTATTCCAGGATCTGATCAAACCAGTCCGAAATATTGCAGCCTGCAGTTAGAACTGGCCATCTTACTTATTATGACACAGGAGACCATTCAGCCCATTGGGTCTATGTGAGTTGCCAACAGAGCAATCTCATCAGCTCTATTCCCCCTCTCCTTATTTCCCTGTATCTCTCCAAGTTATTCTTTCCCTTATGTCCATCAACTCCCCTTTTATCCTTCTATTACTCAGGAGTAATTTACAGTAGCCAATTAACCTATATGCACGCCCTTGGGATTTGGGAGGAAATCAGAGAACATGAAGGAAACCCACACAATCACAGGGAGAAGGTGCAAACTCCACATGGACAGCACCGGAGATCAGAATCGAACCCAGGACCCTGAATGTGTGAGGCAGCAGCACCAACTGCTGTGCCACCATCTCACTGTCAGGTCCAGGAGAGGTGGAGCAATAAACAATCTGCTGGAGGAACTCAGCAGATCGAACAGCATCTGTGGGAGGAAAGGAATTGTTGATGTTTTGGAATGAAAGCCTGCATCATGGAATATTCCTGATATTGCCAACATAGTCCTGACACAGGGTTTCGACCTGAAACATCGACAATTCCTTTCCTCTCACAGATACCGCTCGACCCGTTGAGTTCCTCCAGCAGATTGTCTGTTGCTCCAGATTCCGGTATCTGCAGTCTTTTGTGTCTCCAGGAGAGGTACAATTGGGATTATATCCAATTCACTAAGATAACCATAGGCTAGGAGGGAAAAAGGCAGCAGAGAAACAGTGGAAGATTTAATAATCTTCTGGCCTTGTGTGAAGCATGGGTTCACTGGTTAAATCTCCAACAATACCTCAGTACACTTTACAGAGTCAACAAAACCAAATTATTTACAATTTCTCCCTAACTTCCTGGCTTCAGTACATTTAACTGATCCCAATAGGAAGGTAGGGCTACCTCCACGTCAAGCAAAGAACTCCAAAATAAAAATGGAAATAACACAGATCCAGGGAATCTAAAACAATAGCAAATGCTGGAAATACTCAGGCAGAAGTGGAGCCTTTTTCTCTCTCCCCAGATGCCATCTAACCTGTTGAGTATTTGCAGCTGTCTTTTCAAATCATAAAGACTTATTGGGCAATTGGTTCAGAGTTTTGTAGTTTTGGCACAAATCAGACATCAGCTGACCAGAAATTTAACTCACCACTCTAATGCTATAAAGCAGTATAATATGGATTCCTTGCATAGTTAGTTCCTGATCACAGCCAAGCCACTGAAAGAATAGTAATCCCAATCCTGGTGAACTTGAAAGGAATGAACATTGATTGGTCATTAAAACAGAAAATGCTGGAAACCCTCAGCAAGCCAGATAGCACCTGTGGAGGAAGAAACATAATTAACCCTGTTTCTCGTTCTACATATTTAACATTTTAGGTATTTGAGCAAAAACATTCCTCTTTCCACAGATGCTGCCTGACCTGCTGAGGGTTTACAGCATTTTCTGTTTTAGTTTCCAGTTTTCAGCAGTTTTGATTATCATTGATCAGTTATTACATGGTTATTACATAGTGTTGCTGGAGGTTTGACATTCCCCTCACCTGATCTCCCTATACATGAAACAAAGAGATCTTAAAAAGGACAAGTGTTTTTAAAGGAGAAAATTGATCATGTGGTCTCACTTAACACAAAGACTTAATCCTGAGGTTTGAGTCTGTTCATATCACAATGATCTGGGTGACTGGTCATCCCCTTTACCAACAAGCCCACCATCAATCATTAACTGGCCTTGTCTTGTGTAAAAAGAAAACCATGGAAAGATAAAGTTTATACATTAAGCAACTGTATAAATCTGTTGATCATAAAAATGCGCCTGCTTACTCTAAAATGTTTAGGATTAAGCTAGCGGCGTAATCCAGACAATAAGAGGAGGCCATGTGTTCAATCAGTGGTTCCAGTTGTCTCATTTAAAGAGTAATTATTGCTCCATTAAAACAAAATTGAAGCTATTTTGCAACAGTGCGGAAAATAACACTACAAACAAAAGGAATTCAGTGGCTAAATGAAACCAGATAGGCATAAAAGAAATCAGCAGACATACAGGTAATAAATGGAATTGACCTACCATGGCTACTGTTCTTCTTCAGCAATCCCTTGGGATTGAGAATAGCTTGCTTCCACTCCAATTCTTGAGGTCCTGAGGTGAGTAATGAGGCCAATGTTGAAACTGTTGACTCTTCCATAGAGGAGGCAGGAGGAGACAGATGGGGCAGCTGGGCAGTTCATGAGGTGGTGCATTCCTTCTGCTATGTATACAGGGGTTCTGCATGGTCCTGATGCATGGTCTTGGGGTTCTCAATACCATCTCAAATGCTCCTTCTCCATTTTGAGCAGTCATGGAGCATAGTTACTCAAATGTCTGTGGAGATGCAGAATTTTTTCAAGGAGGTTTTGAGCACATCCTTGAATTTTTTCCTCTTTCCATGTGGCAATCTCTTCACTGGTTGGACCTTGAAACAAAGTGTTTGTTTTGGGAGGCTGGTGCTGGGTGTGCGGGCAATGTCAGTGGAATGGTGCTTCTGGCCAGACTTGCTGGTAATGATACAGTGGGTTGTATGGATCTTTAATTGAATAGTACATTTAAGAGAAAATTAAAACTTATCCATTTCAGTGTGAATAACCTTTGGTGTGCACCACAGCCAAAGGAACGATTGCCTTGCAAGATTTTGATGCATGATTAACACTACTTGCTTTGAAAGCATTGAAAGATGCTTCTGTTTCTTTCAGTACAATCCAGAAAGAATCAACCAAGTCAGTGCAAAATTTCAAATGGAAGTTAGCTTTGGCATTCATGCCTTCAGTGATCATCTGTGTGATGTTGCTAATTTGGGATTCCTCTTCATCTTCTTAAGTGCATAGGCACCAGCAGGTACATTTTAAATGCTTTTCATATCAGCAAATATTTAATTTACTATGAAACTGATTAGTGACAACATAAAATCTGTTAGGTGACTCAGCTTAGTTCCTTTAAATGATTTACAATAATGACTGATTAGGAAACTCACATTGCATGCTCTGGTTTAAAATTCCTGCTTTGGTGATAAATCTACTTTCAGCTATAAATTAATGAAAATGAGTCAGCTTACTGCTTTTAACTTCATCAAAGAGTAACGTTAATGGAAACAAAGCAAGGAAACATTTGCACTTTGGCATAGGAAGTTTTACGTTTGTGAAGGTGCAAACAGATGTTGGCAGAAATGTGAAACTAATAATGTTGACTGCAATTTTAAATGCATTTAAGATAATTTCCCGGTTCCTTCCGAAACTAACTCCAGCCCAATGGACCTCTGCAATGCAAGCAAATAATGTGGTGCTTTCATTCTTTCCCAATAAAAATGCATGTGAGTTAGACATCATTTTTGGACTAAATGACATAACTATAAATTCAACTTGTAGCAGTTGCCAATGAACAATGGTTTTCATCAATTCTTTTCAATTATGGAAAAAACACTTTGACATTGATGTAGGTCAAAAGCTGCTGTATTTGAGTTTCTGAGGCACACAGGGGAAATATAGCATCAGACCCAATCCCTGTTAATAACCAAAATACAAGCTAATTCTCCATGCCAGAATCAGAAGTTATTCAAGAATGCCTCAAAGCCAAACTAAATGGACATTAACTAACAACCTATCCAAAACTATTAAAATTCTCATTTTTCAAACTATACTCCAATTGCCTAGTTACATAAATGATGCATTTGTGTAAACCTTTAGGCATCCACTGTGGTACATAGTAATCAATATAAATAGATATACATTAATATTCACTTTGCATCTTGATGTTCTTTGTAATTTACACATCAACTTTTCCTGGCATGGAAATCTGGCATTTTATGCAGATTAATAATGGTTACAGGAATGCAAAAGCTTAAAAGCATACATGATGAGCTTTTGAATTTCATAGTTTGCAGCAGTCAAGATACCCGTAATGATGGATAAATTCAAAATAGTAATTTACTCAGCATGAATGTGATTACAGAGCCAAGAAAAAGGTGTGTGACTTGACTGGATGATGGCATTGGTAGAAGGTGTTTAATTTCTAGGAACACCAGAAAAACAGGGCATAAAAGTGCCAAGGTACTTTTGAAATCAAGACAAGGGTTACAGCAACATCGTTGTTCAAAGTGTGATCGTCGTATGAACTGATCCTTCCGTTGGCCCCTAGGATATAGGATGTGGAGAAAAGCACCCATGCACTTGAAAGAGCTAATCATCAATAATGAATACATTGATCAACAGCACTCACCTTCTACTCCTGCCTGGATGCATGGAGTTGAGGAAGCTGGACACCATGCTGGACAGAGTGGATGCTTTGATCAGTGCTCCCTGATGTTGGATTGGCAGATTGCATCATCTACAGGTTGTACCACAGCGATTCAACAAAGGTTGCTTCAGTACTACTTGCCTGGCCAATATCTATCCTCTTTGAGAGAGGTGAGAGTAGCAATATTGTGAGAAGTATCACCTTCCGATCCTTTAAGATTTGCATGCCCCCAACCTGACTCGGACATAAGATAACTTTATTAGTCACATGTACATGGAAACACGGAGTGAAATGCACCCTTTTGCGTAGAGTGTTCTGGGGACAGCCCGCAAGTGTCACCATGTTTCCGGCGCCAACATAGCATGCCCACAACTTCCTAACCCCTACGTCTTTTGGAAAGTGGGAGGAAACCGGAGCACCCGGAGAAAACCCATGCAGACACGGGGAGAACGTACAAAACTCCTTACAGACAGTGGCTGGAATTGAACCCGGGTCGCTGGCGCTGTAAAGCCTTACGCTAACCGCTGCACTACTGTGCCCCCATGCCACTTCTGCCATGTTTTCATCGGGACATTAACTTTGAATCTCCTGTTGTGGCTGGACTATCACCAAGAGGATGGGAGCAGTCTGAGAAGGCCCACAACAACCTTCTGAAGGCAACTAACATGGTGTCACGAACCCACTGTCACACATATCCCACAAACAAATGATCATAAGGTAGCAGTGAATTGGACAAGTAACACTTGGTGACATTGGAATATTTACATTATGTGACACCATGTCTTCCTGTTGAAAACATTGAAGAGCAGCTCAAGGTAAAAAATAGGGAACAGGAGAGGCACAGAATACATTTTAAATGGATCCTAGATATGACCAAGGAGAATCTTATGGTAAAGCCATTGATTGAGATGTTTTGTTTATGCTGGTAGAACTGGAACTATGGAAGAGCAATCTCGCAGTGAGAAGAATGGAATCCTCAACATCGAGCAGAGATCAGTGTGGCAGACCAGGGTCCAGGCACATGGACCTTGTTGGCCACAGCACCATGAACAAAGCAGCTTGAAGAGGTTGGATAGGGAGGTGTTGATAGGATTGGTGAGCTTGCAGCTCAGGGGTGGTTACATCAGGCAAGGTGGGTTAGAATGGGGTGCAATTATTGATGGTGGTCATGTGATGAGATGAGATTTGAAGAAGAGAACTGTCTTGTCATAGAGAGAAACAGTAGAGGAACAGGCCCTTCAGCCCACTGACTCTGCAGCAACCATCAACCACCCACTTACACTAACCCCATTCCATTCTCCCCAGATTCCCATCAACCACCCCCCTTGCCCCCAGATTCTACCCCTCACCTACACACTAGGGGCAATTTACAGCAGCCAATTAACCAACAGTCCCGTATATCTTTGGGACGTGGGAGGAAACCGGAGCACTCGGGGGAAACCCACATTGTCACAGGGAGAACATGCAAACTCCACACAGACAGCACCGGCGGTCAGGATTGAACTCTGGTCACTGTATCTGTGAGGCAGCCAACTGTGCCACCTTTAAAGCCGAGTCATATTACTGATGATTAGAATTGGGGAAGGCATTTAAATGGCCAGAAATTGTGCAGGTAGGGATGGAGTGAAGGAGAATCGATGAAGTGAATTAGAAAAGGCCTGGATGTTCTGATATAAAAACAGAACATGTTGGTAATTCTCTGTGGAGAAAGCATCATTGCTAATATTTCAGTCTGATGACCTTTCACCTTTCTGATGAAACATCTTTGAACTGAAATATTAACTCTGTTTCTCCCTCCACATCTGCTGCCTGGCCTGCTGAGTACTTCCAGCATTCTCTGCTTTCATTTCAGACTTGTGACAACGACGTGATTTGGTTTCTTAGAAGATGGTTCATAATGGGTAGAAGTTCAGTTCAGATCCACACAACAGAGAATGAGGGGCTGGAAATGGTCAGGGCCCAGTTATATGGTATCTGGTGGTCTTAACCTCATTGTCAGGGAATTCATGGATTCCTTAGTCAGTGTAGAGAGCAGAGGTTTCGAGGGAGTTTCCAAAGTAAGCATCATCAATTACTGCTCCCAGTGTGACTTGGTCATGGGCAGGAAGGCGAGGCAGAGGTTTGAGAGAAGCGGGTTCTGATATGTAATGTGACCACACATGTGGGCATTGGGCAGCCATGGTGTATTGATTTACAACCAAATTTAATGATCTTTGATCAATTATAGCACTCTTGTTAGTAAAGTGTTGGAATCAGCTGACATGCACTAGTCAGCATCACTCACAGCTTGTTCATACATTACTGACATTGGTTCTTGAATGGGAGATTAACCAGTCACACAGAATCAGTCAGCACAGCGTGTCAGAATCTAAATAAGTGATGAACAGTTTTAGTGAAATTACCACACAACTTTAAACCAACCAGGTGTAGAATGGAGAAGAAAGACTTATGACTCCCCAAGTCCTTTTAGGTCCCTTTCAGGACATAACTAAACTTCCGATGTACTTTTGAAGTGTATTCACAGCTGTATTGCAAGAAATATGTCAATACCTTTGTACATAGCGAGATCACATTAAACAAGGATTACAGTGGTGATCAAATTTGTTGCACAGACATAAATAATGGCCAGGACAACAGAGGATAATTCTTGTTACACCATATAAGAGAGCAGATGGCGCCTCTGAAAGGGCATGCCTCTCTGATAGTGTTGTACTTGAGTCACTGCCTACATTGTTGGACTGAAGTCATTGAAGTGGGGTACAAGAACCACAACTTTGTGACTCAGATGGAAGAATGCTACCAGCTGAGCCTCCGGCGACACCACAACCTTCCATCACCGATCACCAAGCAACTGAGCCCTGACCATCTCCAGCCCTTAGTTCTCCATCGTCTGGATCTGAACTGAGCCTCTACCTATCATGCACTATCATCCAAGAAATCACAGCACATGGTTGTCACAAGTCTGAAATGAAAGCAGAGAATGCTGGAAAGTTATGGCCAACACGAGGGGACATAAATTGTAAGGTGATTGGAGGAAGGTATAAGGGGATATCAGGGTAAGTTTTTTTTACACAGAGAGTGGTGGGTGTGTGGAACGCACTTCCTGCAGAGGTTGTGGGGGCAGATGCATTAGGGACATTCAAGATACTCTTAGATAGACATATGAATGATAGAAAAATAGGGGGCTATGTGGAAGGGAAGGGTTAGATCGATCTTAGGGCAGGATAAAATGTCGGCACGACACTGTGGGTCGAAGGGCCTGTACTGTGCTGTAGTGTTCTATGTTCTATGTTCTACTCAGCAGATCAGGCCAGCATCTGTGGAGGGAGAAACAGAGTTAACTTTTCATCAGGATGATGAAGTCAATCGACCTGAATTAGTACCTCGATTGCTCTCTCCACACATGCTGCCTGGCCTGCTAAGCATTTACATCACAGAGAGCAGTCCCATCCACCTTTGAATTATCACTGAGGTCAGTAAGCAATTTGTTCACAGTGAGTTTCCACCCACAGCAAAGTGACAAACCTTTGGGATGCACTGGAATTTCTAGATGTAACCACGAAGTGAAGAATGGCTGACCATTTTTCCCTTGGAAACTGCTCCCGGAGCTGAAGGCACTCATCCACAGTAGGAATGGATGGAGTTTGTACACAGGCCAGGAACGGCCAAAACATATGTGGGGTTTAGAGGGAAAGTGGGGTGGGGACAGGTTTGAAATCTGTGGGGTTTCAGACTCTTTGCATTGCCTACTGGGAACTGTAGTTCTTTATTATAACTCTAAAATAACACATAATAACACGCTGACGATCAGTGTACTTGAGAGAATGGGTTCCTGCTGCCTGTAACATTTTTCTCCGACCATTATGTTGCTTTTCTCCATTTCAATCCATTCTCTCAGACTGCTTGTGGTTATTCATAAGCTCCTCCCATACCCAAAGTCACCATGACTCTCTTGTCCTCTACTCAGCTCTTTTACAGCCTCTTTTCATACTCGGGGAAAAAAAAGTGAATTGAAGGACTTCCAAGCGAAATTTTTGTCTGTGATTAATTGCCATCCTAAGTGTATTTTGGAATTATTAGCACAGGAAGGATTCCTGAAATATTATGGAGCTGCACATTAAAGTGATAATATATTAGGGTTCTGTCAGCCCTCAAGCCTCCGTTGAAACCTTTACCACAAAATTTTAAAACTTCTTTGGATTTTTTTTAACTGAGGGACAAAATTCAAAAATATAATTCAATTTTAAAAAATTAATAATGAAATAATATAAAAAAACATTATTTTATTGCTCGTATAATCTGCATGCCCTCTTTTAGATCCTAAGACCATAAGATATAGGAATAGAGTTAGGCCATTCGGCCCACCGAGTCTACTCTGCCACTCAATTGGGGTTGCTTTATTTTTTCTCAAACCCTTCTCCCCGTAACCCTTAAACCTCCCCCCTGCCCCTTACCAATCAGTCTCTGCCTTAAATACACCCAACGACTTGGTCTCCACAGCCCTCTGAGACAACGAATTACACAGATTCAACACCCTCTGGCTGAAGAAATTTCTCCTTATCTCAGTTCTAAAGGTATGTCCTTTTATTCTGTGCCTTCAGATCCTAGACTCTCCTACTAATGGAAACATCCTCTCCACATCCAGGCCTTTAGTATTTGGTAGATTTCAATGAGATCCTCCCTCATTTTCCTGAGCTCCATCAAGTACGGGCCCAGAGCATTGGATAAGTGATTAAAAGGATATCAAACTGTGAGGTTGCAAACTAGGACTATTTCCTCTTTACACAAACAAATATAAGATGAAGCCAGACATGAATATTGAATTAAGGATGGAGACTTACCAAAACTAATGAAAGCAAACTAACAATAATGGAGAAAATAATGAAACTGAAGAGTGACAAAACTGCTGGCCCAGACACTTTCTACCCTATGGGCCTGATGTAAATTGAAAGAACCCAGCAGTCTATCAACCAGTCTGCCAATGGATTATCAAAGCATTGCCCTGCTTAAAACAGAGTGTTTGTCTTAAGAGGTGTGTGCACAAATTTCAGCAAAATTTGATCCAGTGGCTGGTTTTGGGAATATAAAATGTTCCAAGTAAGAAATTTGGGAGAAACAGGCTGCAAGCATTCATGTGAGACAGCTCCAAAGCTGATTAAGAGGAGGTCTCAGTTCTTTGTTTAGTATACAGACTATTAAAATTTGTGTACTGGGTACTGAAGTTTTTCCATTGCTCCCGAGAAAGTTTGTTTCAGGATATTTCAAACTAGAAATTGGAAAATGGCACGGCCAAGGGGAGGCTGAGGTTGGGGTGGGAAGGGTCATTACCTGGCTCTTCAGAAGATGTGTGGGTGCACACACTGATAAACTCAACAGGGCAGCCCAGCGGCAGAGGGACACAGCTGGTAGAGCCGCTGCCTTACAGCTTCAGTGACCTCGGTTCAATCCTGGCTTCAAGCTCTCTCTATGACCATATGGGCTTCTTCCATCTTCTTCCAACATCCCAAAGAAATGCAGATGGATAGATTAAACTGTAGAATCTTGGGTGGGATGGTGAAATGTGAATGGGATTGTGGGGTGAATCAGGAAAACAGAGATTAGTGCAGATGAGTGCTTGACGATTGACATGGATTCAATGTCTCTGTGCTGAATGACTCCTCGACTCTATAACATCAGGAAGGTGTAATTAAGAATAGCTAGTTGACCGATTAATCGTGGAAATGCTGTGGCTTTGTCAGTAGATCTTATCTTTTGAAAGAGGCTGCATTTGTTAGCCAGAAAACCACCTGACACATTGGAAACAAAATGAAGCAAGGATCTCGAGGCTCACTCAGGCCTTTCATCACTATCTTCTAGAAACAGAAGGGTGGTTTGTATTAAGTGATTAGTGCTGTCTGATACTGAGATAGTGGTATGTGAGCAAAATCGATTGATTACTTGTCAGATAATTAGCCTGGTGAATTATAGAGTCATACAGCACAGAAACAGGCCCTTCAGCCCAACTGTTCCATGCTGACCAATATTCCCATCTAAGCTAGTCCTATTTGCCTGTGTTTGGCCCATATCCCTCCAAACCTTTCCTATCCACATACCTGTCCAAATGTTTTTTTAAATGTTGTTATTGTACCTGCCTCAACCACTTCCTCTGGCAGCTCGTTCCATACACTGACCACCCTCAGGGTCAAAAGATTCCTATGAGATCTCTCCCCTCTCACCTTAAACCTATGCCCTCTCGTCCTTGATTCCCCAACCCTGGATTTCACTGAAGATTAAAAGGTTTAAGCTGGAGAGGGTGATCTTCTTCCTGAGGCCCAGTCGCTGCTCATAACTTTGCTTCACCTTGTTACACTGGTCTACCCGCCAGTAGGATTGGACTCGCAGGACTGCAAAAACTGAGTGTGGCCTCAGGGGGGAAAATGGGCAGTGATCTGGAGGCGCTGCTTATCCTCTCAGATGGATACAAGAGATCCCAGTGGCACTGTTTTGATGAGGACAAGAGTCGTTGTCCCTGATCTTTATTTGTCATGGAACCTGTTACACTGTATATATTTTGCTTACGTATTTCCTACATCGCAAAGCTGACTCTCTTACAAATAAAATGCCTCAGATTGTTGTTAAATACACTTTAATTTATCCTCGCTCCCAGGGGGCTACCGAGGAAGAAGAGAGAAAATGCATTGTATAAATGCCAGTCTCTCTTTTAATTGGATCTCACCTCATTAGCTGTGAACTTGAAGTAATTTCTGTTTCCTATTGAGAAAAGGGCAAACATTGGAGCAAGGCGTCATTGGAAGCAAGCATTTCATTACTGTTTGATAACCTTGGCAACTGTCAGGTGATTGAAGTGATACAGACTGAAGCTAATCAGGGTACTTATTAAATGTTAAATGGCCTTCAACTGTTAACTGCTAATAACTGCATGATCTGCCAATTGAACAGAGAAAAGCCACCCCAAACTCCAGCTAATTAGGAAGAGAATGGCTGATTGATACCAGGCAGAGTGAAGCCACTGAGTTCTGGTGGATGTCAGAATATGCATCCATCAAAGAGCCAAAGAAAACTGATAAAAGGTTAAAAGTCCAAAAACCAATAAGCAGAACTCTGATGGTGGAAGGCAAGAAGCTGTTCCTAAAACTTTGAGTGTGGGTCTTCAGGCTCCTGTACCTCCTCCCCGATGGTAGTAGCATGAAGTGGGCATGTCCCGGGTGGTGAGGGTCCTTAATGTTGGATGTCGCCTTCTTAAGGCACCACCTCTTGAAGATGTCCTTGATGGCAGGAAGGGTTGTGCCCGTGATGGAGCTGGCTGAGTCTACAACGCTACAGAACACTACAAAAAGATACAAAAGGCTGAGAACATGCACCACCAGGCTCAAGGACACTTTCTATCCCACGTTATAAGACTATTGAATAGACCTCTTGTATGATAAAGGACTCCGATCTCTCAGTTTACCTCATCATGGCCCTTGCGCCTTAATCATCTACCTGCACTGCACTTTCTCTGTAACTGTAACACTATATTCTGCATTCTGTTATTGCATTTCCATCTTGTGCCACCTCAATGTACTGATGTATGGCATGATCTGCCTGGATGGCACGCAAGCAAAGCATTTCACTGGATCTTGATACGTGTGACAATGATACACAAATTATCTTAAGAACAGAAGAATCTTGTAACTTTCAGTGAGACCTCCTCTTGTTCTTCTAAACTCTCAGGAATAAAGCCTAATCTACTCAACCACTCCTCACAGGGAAACCCACCATCCCAGGAACAAGTCTGGTGAATCTTCATTGCACTTCCCCTATGGCAAGGAGAGCTAAATTGTACACAGTACGCTAGCCATGGGTTCACCATGGCCCCATGTAATTATAGTAAGAGTGTTTTACTTTTGTACTCAGATCTTCCTGTACTCAAACATGCCATTTTCCCTCTTAATCACTTGCTGCATCTATGTGTTAGCTTTCAGTGGCAGGAGTATAAGGACCCCCATATCCCTTTAATATCAATATTTACAAAATCTCTACTTAAAATATACTCAATCTTTCCGTTTTGTTCACTAACGTGAAAAACATCGCATTTTTTCACATTATATTCCATCTGCCTATTCTTGCTCACTCACTCAGCTTGTCTACATTCCCTTGAAATCTCCTTACATCCCCCTCCCTATTCAAAATCCACCTAGCTTCCCATCATTAGCAAACTTGGAAACATGATGTAAAAGCAGAAAATGCTGGAAAGTAGTCAGCAGTTCAGGCAGCATCTGTGGAGCGAGAAACAGTTAATGTTTCGGGTTGAAAACCATTCATCAGACCTGGGAAAGTGAGAAAGCAAGTTAGTTTTTAAGTTGCTGAGTGGGTGGGGAGGGGTGGAAAGGACGAAGGGAATCTCTCTGACAAGGTCAAGCCAGGACTTCTGAGGTGATTACAATGTTTATGGAGTAGTCTGGTTGATGGGTCAATGAGGGAAGTTAATGAGAGACAAAACCGACTAATGGACATGGTAAAGCTGCAAAATGCAGGTCAGAATTGTTGCTGAAACCAAAAAGAACCATGCTGGAAATATCCAGCAGGTCATTCAGCGTCTGTGAAGGTGAGAAGGGTGGAAACTGGCGGCAAAAGTAATGACATTTTTGAGTTCTGTCCGAGTGCAGGAAGTCACAGCAACACAATTAACATTTCAAGTTGATGACCACTCATCAGAATGGTCCTTGATCCGTTAACCTTAAACATGGCCTCTGCTTCTTTCTCTGTAGATGCTCTCGGCATGGGAGTCTGATAGAATAGTTTTCTTCCCTTAACTTCCTCAACTCTCCACACTCCCTTCTCTCCCTCTCCTCGCCTACCCATTCTCTGTCCCTCTTCCACTGTCGGTGAGGAGTGGAGCAAATGGTAACCCTGGACTATTTTCATGAGATGATTCAGAATCCGGGTGTCAAGCGCTGGAGCTACGTGCTGTCAGTCACAAGTGATGCACAGCTTATGTAACTACATATATATTAATGGGTAAAAGGAAAAAGTTAAGCACCCAAAATAAATTAATCTATTGTTTGAAATGTTCATACCATCAATTCTTTAATGAGTTCCTGGAGGCAACTAGAAATTAAGTTTGTCGAAATTAGCTCTAGTGTTGCATTGTTGTCAACTGAGAGTTTATGCTGTCTACATCAATGAGGAAACATATCTAAAATGCACACATACATCTTGTAGCTCTTGCTTTGAAATGCATGACTAAAGGCTCTCACAGATCCTATCATTTAGTTATATATGCCACAAAGCCACAAGGACAGTAATAATTTACCTTTGTTGAAAAATTACACCGTGCAGTCAATAGTTTACTGAAAAGGATTCCAATGCCGATGATTAGTTGCCTGTTAATCTGTTGTCCCAACAGTATTCACCAGTCATCTGTCAGTCACAACCTTCTAATAAATGCAGGAAGCAACAATTTATCTGCCATTTATTGACAGGAAAATCATCTGTATAGGCTGCAGAATGATTGTACTGTAACTGCACTGGGATTATTGGCTTTTTTTTAAAAAACCTCCAAATTAAAAATAACAGTATGGTTTCAGTACTGAGGCATCCAAGGCTTTCTGCAGTCATTTCACAAGCTGCCTGGCATTGCCTTGTCCTCTTGTCTTCACTGGCAGCTGAGTGAGTCACTACGCAGAATTAATATGAATCTGTCAGTCGCATATTTTTAAATGTGGTTGAGTGACAGCTTTTTCTTACTTCCCACATTTTAATCATGACTTCAGAAGAGCTTGTCACCTCTTATTGTCCCTCCAGAAGAATTCCAATTAAAAAGATGAGGCAAGTCCTCCACATCTGTACAAGTCACTGTGGAATGTGTCCTCCCATTACCATGTGGTGACATGTGCAAAAAAGGTCAGCTTGGCTTTTTATGTGTTTCATACCTGTCAAGAAAATCTGCTTTTAGCAATAAAGTGCCAATTTACATTCTTGAATTCTCTGTCCTGCCAGAAGTCACTCCATTTACTCTGCTCAGTGAAAGAAAAATCTCATGCAGAATTCTTCACACTTTCTATCACTATTTATCTAACTCCATACACCTGTTTGGAGGTGACAGGTTGTGTAGCTCACATCCAGGTAGTTGTTAAGCTGAAGCACTGAGAGGACTGGGAACTGAACCTTTTACGGTAATGGACAAAGAGCTGACTTTTTCTCCCCCACACTGGGCAATCAACAGTGTCAGAAACTCTTAGGTCAGGCAGAGCACAATTAACACTTTGTTCTTTCTTGGTATGGGCACAACTCCTGTACGTTTAACATTTCACAATCCTTTGTGGTATTTTCCCTCATTTGGCCTAGATTCTGGTAGAAATTCAAGACCGCTGAACTTTCAAATAGTTTTCATCCGATAGCCATGATATAAAATTATGGAGCAATGAGGCTAAACACTTAAAAAAACGACTCTTAGTGAAATATTCCTTATTTTGTGGTATTCATGATTTCATACCATGAGCTAATGAATTTAAGAAATAAACTACTTAATCAAAAAAAATCTTTTCAGCTCTTAACTGTCTCTTTCTCAATATACAAGGACCACAATGTCTTGTACTGAAAGACTTTTTTTAAATACCATCTAGTATTGCAGCCAAAAAGTAGAAAATCCAGATAATGAAGAAAGGATTTAATTACAAAATGTATTCATGCTGCTCTGATCAGGGCATATCCTGAGAAAATGTTTTTGCTACAACCATAAATAGCCTGACAGTTCCCCCACCCCCCCATTCAAAAGACAGAGAGAGCTCTGTAATGGGCTTGGCAATGTCTCAAGGTTCTTTCCCCAGTTTATTTCTTCCTGATTTTGGCTCTTCCAGTCTGCCAATACTCCATTCAATAGATTTCCTGTCCTCCCTCTTTCCCCTCCAAGGTCGTTACATCCTCTGGCCAATGACGCTACAAGTCTTGTCTCTACATCACGATCAGGCTTTTTCTCTGAAGTAACTCACTTCTCCCGAAGTATTCCCACAGAGAAGTGAGGACAAGGCTTCTCCATCAAGCAGACCATCTTCCAACCCAGACCACCGTTAACTACAACCTTAACCACCAGCCAAAAGATCCACCCCACTGAATTTCAAATCAGTCCTTATTTTCAAATCTTTCCCTGTGCTGTGTCCCATGAGTGCCTTCAGATAACTCCAGCCATACGTTTACATTCTCTTTCCCTATCACGGGAATGTTTGTTTGGCTAATACAAGGCGGAATGTAAACTCAAGATGTTCTCGGGGTTAGAGGAGAAATCCAATGATAAGTCATCCTTAGCTGATATCCACTCACGCACATTCCTGTCCAAATAGCGAGATATTAATCTGGGATCTCTGAGAATGTTGCCATGAAGTCAGTTGAAATATCTCCCTCCTGAGATCAGATAAGCAAGTATAAAGTATGGATCAAACTTGGGACCTACTGATGATTATAACTTAGACTATCGGATGTATAAAACAAGCATGTATTTTTCTAACAGATCTAAGGCATTTCCCAGTACAGAACTGAGACAACATCAGCACAGTCTGATGATTTAATCTGGTTCAGGATGCCTCTAATGTCAAAGTTAATCAGTGAAATCAACTAAAGGAATAACATTTGAGTTCTTAAGAATTAAATCTAAATTACTTGAGGATTGGGATTAATTAGGCATGTGTATTCTAAGCGTTTGTATTTGTAACTTCAGTAGCCCATGTAATTGAAACTCACAGAAATGTGTATTGTCCTAAGTCTGGCAGGAAGGAGCAGGATCAGATCAAGCAGCAAAACTTCCTTCTAGTACCAGAAATGCTTAGTGAAGGGTGAACCGGTGGATGAGCTACAGTGAGCAGGTTTTCCACATGTAACATAAAGGGAAGATGGTGGGGAAAAGGAGAATCCGGGTTAACTCCTCTGTGCACTTGTGATTCAAACTTCAATGGTCTTCTTCCTAAATACATTCAATATTTTTCCAAACACATACAGAAGGGGGACGGTTGCCTA
Source organism: Pristis pectinata (assembly GCF_009764475.1). Classification (NCBI taxonomy): domain Eukaryota; kingdom Metazoa; phylum Chordata; class Chondrichthyes; order Rhinopristiformes; family Pristidae; genus Pristis; species Pristis pectinata. The sequence continues at coordinate 31,801,861 of NC_067424.1, forward strand.
AAGACGGTGTCCAATGAATTAGGTCATTGTGGGATGTTCTTATTGATTCACAAGGGAGACTGCAGATGCTGGAACCTGGAGCAAAAAATGAGCTGCTGAAGGAACTCAGTTGGTCAGGCAGCATCTATGGAGGGAAATGGACAGTCGACGTTTTGGGCTGAGACCCTTCACCAGGAGTCTTACTGATTAATGGGTTTCCCCCAAGTTGTGCCTGTTTAAATCCTGTTTTTTTTTCTCCACTTAGCAAACTTAAAATGGCTTCTTCAATTCTTTTGGCTGGTGTCCAATGTGGTTTCAATCTGAGTGCCTCCATGGTGGAAAACCCAGCCCTTATGTGACACCTCTTTCTCATTTCAATCAATTGACAAGAGAAGCCAGTGTGTTAAGTGAAAGAGTTCTGCTGGCACGGCAGTGGTGTTTTTCAGATATGAGGATGCATCAGGGAAAATTTTACTTCTTGAACCAGGTAAAACAAAATCACACCTCTCCGTAAACATGCTTACAATTTTGAAGAGGCAAAGGTCAACAAACTCTACACATAGAACAGTACCGCACAGGAACAGGCCCTTCGGCCCACAATGTTGTGCTGAACTAATTTAATTAGTAATCAAATGCCAAATTAAACTAATCCCTTCTGCCTACACGATACCAATATCCCTCCATTTCCTGCACATTCATGTGCCTACCTAAGAGCCTCTTGAAGGCCTCTATTGTATTTGCCTTCAACACCACCCCAGGCAGCACATTCCAGACACCCACCACTCTGTGTAAAAAAAACTTGCCCCACACATCTCCTTTGAACTTTCCCCCTCTCACCTTAAATGCATGGTCTCTGGTATTAGACATGTCAGCCCTGGGAAAAAGACACTGGCTGTTTATCTATGCCTCTCATAATCTTATAAACCTCGGTCAGATCTCCCCTCAGCCTCTGCTGCTCCAGAGAAAACAACCCAAGTTTGTCCAACGTCTCCTTATAGCACATGCCCTCTAATCCAGGCAACATCCTGGTAAACCTCTTCTGCACCCACTTCAAAGCCGCAACATCCTTACTATAATGGGGTGAGCAGAACTGAATGCAATACCCCAGATGTGGCCTCACTAAAATTTTATAAAGCTGCAACATAACCTCCCGACTCTTGAACTTAATTCCTTGACTAATAAAGGCAAGCATGCCATATGCCTTCTTTGCCACCCTATCAACCTGTGTAGTCACTTTCAGGCAACTATGAACTTGGACCCCAAGAACCCTCTACAAATCAACACTGTTAAGGGTCTTGCCATAACAGTATACCATCTCTTTACGTTTGTTCTCCCAAAGTGCAATGTTTCACATTTGGCCGGGTTGAACTCCATCTGCCAGTTCTCCACCCATATCTGCAACTGATCTATATCCTGTTGTATCCTTTGCCAGTCTTCTACGCTGTCCACAACACCACCAGTCTTTGTATCATCTGCAAACGTACTAAAGCACCCATCTATGTTTTCATCCAGGTCACATATATATCACAAACAGCAGAGGTCCCAGTACAGATCCCTGCGGAACACCACGAATCACAGCCACATGATTGATTACTTGTTCAATGGCAACTCTAGGAACCCGAAATGGGAAAAATTCCATTGCAAGTCACGACACCTTTCAGCTTTGATGATCGCAAGAATTAATGGAAGGGAAAGAAAGTATTTTTACATTCATTCATGAAACAAGATGAATGTGGAGAACATGTTAATTTACCTGAGACTTTGTGTCGCCAGCATGTCAATCAACCAATCCCAATTGACAGGCTTTGAGGTTTCCAATCAATCTCACTTCAGTGGGTTTTTTCTCTGTCCAGTTTCATTCGACGAATGTATTTTATTTCCTTTCCATTCATTACTCATACCCTCGAGCTCATCAATGGCCATAGGTTGGCTGATGGAACTTTGATCCTTAATTCTCCCAGGTTTTCCATCATCTCAGTCTAGTTTTCCATGCAGTGAGCTTTAAACCTCAGCCCACTTTGCTTTAATTTTTCTATTTTGTTTCAAATGCTAATACAACTCCCCAAGCACCATCCTCAGGAATAGAATTATGAGATGATTTGATGCACAACTTATTATTCTCATATTGTTTACTGAGTGTTGAGTTCCTTTAAGGCCACAGAACGTTTTTGTTCTACTTTGAATTAGATCAATTAGAATCTGATTAAGTAAACTGAGGATGTATGAAGATCAGCCTTCTAATTTTTTAATTATTTGTTTTTTGGGTTTTGTGCTGATATTGACATTTACTCCCCCTCTCTAGTCGCAGCGATGGACAGTGGGCCTTCTCCTTGCACCTGCTTTCCTTGTGACAATCGTGTCTCCACAATTTGTTTTGCAGGGGATTAAAGTGCTGGCAGCCTTTGACTTCGAGAGGAGCTCCTATGTGATTACTTCTCCAGTGATTGGTTCTCTTTCTCTCTTTGTGGTCGGGGTGGGAGATGCCAATCTTTGTGTTACTGCAGTGCAAATGGTAGACTGTACATAGAAAGTCCTGGAGAAATACAGCACAGAAACAGGCCCTTCAGCCCAACTTGTCCATGCCGACCATGATGCCCATCTAAGCTCGTCTCATTTGCCGGCATTTGGCCCATAGCCCTCTAAACCTTTCCTATCCTACTGAAAGGTGAGAAGATATTTCCATTAGCAAGAGAGTCTTGGATCAAAGGGCACAGCCTCAGAATAAAAGAACGTCCCTTTAAAACTGAGATGAGGAGGAATTTCTTCAGCCAGAGGGTGGTGAATGTGTGGAATTAGTTGCCACAGAGGACAGTGGAGGCCAAGTCATTGGGTGTATTTAAGGCAGGGATCGACAGGTTTTTGATTGGTAAGGGGGTTAAGGGTTACGGGGAGAATGGGGTTGAGGAAAAATAAATCAGTCATGACTGAATGGTGGAACAGACTCGATGGGCTGAATGGTCTAATTCTGCTCCTACGTCTTGTGGTCTTGACCATGTACCTGCCCAAGTGCCTTTTAAATGTTATTGTTGTACCTGCCTCAATTGCCGGCAGCTCGTTCTAACATACACACCACTCTCTGCGTGAAGA